>NW_017674942.1:0-44780 GCF_001879085.1 Nicotiana attenuata
TTCCAAACAAGCCTTCCTTTAAAGAGACTAAGTGTCTCATTTACCTTCCCAAAAAATCAACCCAATTCAACTCGTTCACAAAAGACACTGATAATGAAGCATAACGAAGCAGAAAATGGGGGAAACGAAGCGGTTCTCATGAGATGACGGGTCGGGTCGGGTCGTCACAAATGTATATATAATTTATGTATTATATGTGTCTTTTTTTAAATAGTTACAATTCTTTTTTTTTCTTTAAATTCCCTCCCAATTTATATGTGTATAATTATGTGTAATAAATGTATAATCTATGTATATGGCTAGAAAAAGTAAACAATGAATATGACCAGCTATTTATATAAAGGTCCCTAAAAAAAAAGAGAAAATTTTATCTCCTATAGCAAATGTATACACAATATTTATTATAAATCAAAATTATTTTAAAATATTATTTTCTATAGCTACCTTTTATATTTTATAGCAAAATAAGTACTATGGTATATACTACCATTGAGGCATGAAATACGCCATTTATGTTTTCCCCTCTCTTTCTTTAAATTAACACACGATTCTCTTCTAAAATTTTTGCTTCTCTCTCTCTCTCTCTCTCTCTCTCTCTCTCTCTCACTCTCTCTCTCTCCTAATAGGCCGAATCATAGATACATGAAAGAGAAACAAACCATGAAAGAAAGCCTCAAAATCAGAAACATGAAAGTAAACCTATAATCAAAAAAGGAAGCGGAGATATCTTGAGCGACGGAGAGATTCATGAAGAGAAAGAGGGATACTTAGCGCGGTAAGTAAGAGAGAACAGAGGAAGAAGCGGTCAAATTGGAATCTTTATAAATTGTAATGGAAGAGGTAGTGAAGCGATACAAGGAGTCTTGGCCGAAAAACGCCATCTTCGACAAACTTTCTTCTATTATTTGCTATTTAATCACATACAATGATACAAATATATTGTATTCTGTACAAATTCACTCAAACACATTGTATTTTTGTATAAATATAGTTTTTGGCCTGTGTTTATGTATTTCGAATGTTTGTATTTTTTTTAATACAGTTGAATACACCTGTATTCATACATACTGTACATACAGTATGCATGAATACAAGATATAAATATTAAAATACACTGAATACAAATATTAAAATAGAACGTAATACAAATAGTGAATATATTTAATTTTAAAATATAGTAAAATACAATAAAATACACTGAAGACAAATAGAAATATTGTGAATACAACCAATGAAATGTACTGAATACAACAGTAATAATATGTATTAGGAATAACTAAAATACTGTTATTACAAATACATTTGAATACACTGTATATAAAATAAAGAATACAGTAAATACAAACATTGAATCTAATGAACGCAATGATAAATAAAATTTTGAAGCACACTAAATACAAAAGTTATATACAACTGAAAAATCATTCTAATTAATTGGGTTGATAATGGAGCATGTTAGAATTGATTTTGTTGAGTTATATTAGGAGTGTATCACGCTAATTGATATTGTTTCCGTTATTAGACATCTGGACATACTATTTTAAGGTGATTGCCGTTACTGTATTCATGAATACATGGCACAAATACATATGAATACATGCGCATACAGTTGCACTGCCCTCATTTTAGGCGCTTTTTGCTGCTGTATTCATGAATACAACAGCGCGAATACATGTGAATACATGCGCATACAATTGGACTGCCCTGATTTTAGGTTGTTTTTGCTGCTGTATTCATGAATACATGGCGCGAATACACGTGAATACATGCGCGTACAACTGGACTGCCCTAATTTTTAGGCGCTTTTTGCTGCTGTATTCCAGTGTGAATACAGCGAATACACTACCCTTACAGCTGAATAGTAGGTATAGGAAGTAATTATGTATATGGTAACTATAAGAAGTTAATAGCCACTAAACAATAGTGGTTTCCGAAAATTACTCAAAAAATAATTGGAGAGGGCAACCAGGTCCGTTCCCGGGCTAATTCAGAAAAAGTCAGGCCCACTTTGAACCGGTTAGGCCAGGTTGTCTGGGCCAACCTAATTCGGCCCACCCGATCCAATTCGCAAGTTTAGCAGCACACTACTCCCTTTGTGGAACGATGCCGTTGGGGAAGCAGAGCTCAAAGTCATAAAATTGGAAGACACTAGGAGGAGGATGTAATGATGGTGATGCAGAAGCTAACGAGAAAATGGAGAAATTCTCGACGAGAATCTCATTACGACGAGGACGATAAATTTTCATTGCCTACTCGCGACGATGGTCGTCCCATTGATACCCAAGGTCATCATCCATGGCTTCTTTCTAATCATTGTTGTAAAACTCCTCAATATTACTAATATTTAGGGTTTTGAATTTGCAGAACAAGAGGAGTTAATTCGATCTCTCGAGAAAGTTCAAACTCAGCAATCTCTTCTCTGGAGGGCACGTGAAATTACTTTTCAAATTTGGTACCATTTGCTTGTTAGCTTGTGTTATTTATGTGTGTTCTTGTCATGCAGGGTGTGTTCTCGGGGCTACTTTTTTGTTATGTGGCTTTTCTAATATACTCAATCTATCAACAGACATATTATCCCTGGGAATTGGTACTCCTCTGCTCCTTGTATAAATTTATTTTGACCTTGTATCTTGTTAATTGTATGCATTACGCAAGAAGATGCAAACAATTACCATTACTGGTTGAAAGTAGCAAATACCAAGTGGAATAGTCAATATGCTCACAAGCTGGCGGAGCCAAGATTTTAATAAGGGATTAAAAAAATGCTAACTTGCACGGTAAGTGAATACATTTAACTACAAGGGGATTCAACAATTCACATACATACAGAAAAGTTTGTTTTTACCCCCGAGGAAGGGCATTCAATTGAACCCCCTTTAACACACTTCGCCACTGGCGTACCCTTATTAAAAAGAAGTAAACAAAATCATTTGTTGGTCCCAACACAAAGAAAAGAAGTAAGTTTTTTTAATCGTGTAGCTTCTTACAATAACCTTTAGGACACCAAAGTTTATTTTTTACATTCATCATCTATCTCATGCACATCTGTGAGGATATTCCACGGCTCTTGTTAAGGCAGGTTGTTGAAAGTAAAATTGGGGAGGGTGGACAAGCTTGTGATCATCTTTAGGGTTAAAAAAAATTTACATTGCGATGTATTTTTAAATTTGGATTTTGGATTGGGAAATCATTTTCTGGTTTAAATGCAGTGTTTGGTTGGGCAGTTGACTTAAGATAATTATATAAAGTGGATTCTAGGGTATCGTGTTTCAGTGACATTTTCAACATTAAAGTTCGAAAAAATGTATAAATGCCGGTTGAAGGAAGTGATATGTTGTAACCAAACGTTATAAAATGATTTTATTAAGGAATATATTAACTGATAAACATTTACTGTCATACTAAACAAGGATCATTCTTTGGTGACATTTAAGATGATTTGAATAGGAGTGCTCATGAGTTCCCTATGACAGAGGCATGAATTATAACAGTTCCTCGTCTTTACCAATCATTTGTATGGCCATCCATGTAGCTTGTGCCCTGAGATCAAGCATGCAGAGCTAGATTTATGTGAGCAACTAAATTATGCTTAAGCCTTAAAGAACTGGCACTTATTCTCTCTGAGGGAAAGTGAGGTTTCCCTTGAGCTCATCTAAGTTCTGCCAGTAGGATTTGCTAGCAAAGAATTCCTGAGAAAAGATTGAGGTGTTATCCTTTCATTCTTGTATGACACAAAGTGGAGTTCAGAATGATGAGAGGAGAAATAGTATTACTTTGAAGTTTGAACGTCTGTACACCCTAACAATTTTTTTTTTTTTTTGTTTTTTCGATAAGGTTCTGCACCTTCATTGAATCCAGTTACTAGACCTTTCACATTGGATCATTGATTATGGTCATTGGGCTAAAGTAACAAGTCTTCTTTTAACTTTTCAACTCTCAATAGAAGCTCTGTTAGCTTACTCAGTTCCCTCCATTGTCACCTCTCAAACTACCCCTGGAGAAAAGGTAAGGAAGGACCTCAGGACAGGAAACAGAGGACTGAAACTACAAATCTAGCGTTATAATAAAGTAGGAATCCTTCATGTTCAAGTAGTTAAGGAATCTGAATGCAGCCATCCAAGCAAGAGTACAGTCACTAGAAACGTAAAAAGAACCTAAGGTGGAAATCTCTGCCAACTCAACACAAAAAAGGATCATCTTTAGGACAAGAGCTGTTGGTAAATCAGTTTTATCTGTATGGCAAAATTTGACTGATGAATAAGACACACGTGCAATGAGAAAGAAGAGTATCATCTGAAAGAAAAAATGGTGTAGATAACTTTTGTAAAGTGCACCATTTGATGAACTTACTGTTCTCCATATCATCTATTTCATGAAAAGAGAGCAGTAAAAACTACAATTTTGGTGTTCCATATTGTTAACATCAATTTTACGTTAATGACAAGGTTTAAGTGTTAAATATTCATGGAAATTTGAGGATGGCATCTGATAATCGAGGATGTCTTAAATCAAAGAAGCTGAAACATGGATTATTTATAGTAAACAATTGTCGTTAATATGGTTCTTCTCTTATTTCTTTGATATTGGAATTTCTAATTTGATATGATTCTTTCTCTTATTCTGATATTGGATTTTCTTGGGACACCCTGCACAAGAGTTATCTGAATATTGGTCACACTGGCACCGAGCAAACTTTTAGGAAGAGAAGTGAATGTTAGATAGTTGGATAAGCTTATGCAGGAAAGTTTCGAGTTATATATGCTCTATAAGCATCAATGATATGTTGATGCTTTTGATACTTCCTTAAAGCTAATGTAAAGTCTGTAAAAGACATTCACTTTTTACTGTAAAGACAAGGCTAATGTGACGGCAGTATTTACTTTCCACAGAAGAGGTGATCGTAAATTCTAAGTAGAGTACAAATTATGTGAAATATCTACTATACTATCTTCCTACTTAATGTCTGCTACTGATTTCAGTATTTTAATATGGTTAACAGCGATATCATGCTTATTTCATGTATGAAGTTGACTCATGGACCATCATTGCTGCAGGTTTGTCCCTTTTACTTCTTAACTCTTTTCTTTGGTATTGCAGCTTATTCCGTGCTTAAAAAAGCTCTCTTAACGCAGCACCTTTCTGGTCATGGTCTATTACTTCCAGTTTTCTTAAAATGTTTGATTCCTTTCTTTCTAGGAAGACAAGTCTTATGATGCATTGGGCTTTATTATGCCAATGGTAAAATTTTGAGGATTGTTGGTGGATACAACATGATGTGGCCCATAGTAAAGGTTGGCTACAATGGACACATAGAAACCCTTTGTGTTATTGTCATCTCATAGCGTATTTGCCTACAAACTCCCAGGTTCAGTTAAATCACTTGAGTAATTTTTGGGAAGATGATACACTCCCTCCTTTTCAGTTTATGACTCTCTTTATATTTTGGGACTTCCCAAAACGTTTGACATCGTTTCATTTTTATAGAACAATCACAACTTTCAAGAATTTAAACATTAAATTAATCAACTTGTAGACTTTGATATGATATTTCCTCTATCAAACTGACTTTTCAACAATTAGTTTAATATTTTTATTGTACCATCACAAATGTGATATATGAGTCAAACAAAATCTTAAGATCTGTGATTAGCTAAATACTGTCTTATAAAATGAAACGGAGGGAGCAAGTATTCAGTCACTATGTTGGTTACTATAATTCTTTAGGCTAAGGTGGAGAATAAATGCAAATGAGCGTTGTTATAAGCTTGCTCAACAAGTAATGTATCTCTTAGGCTGTTATAAATCCTTCCATCCTTTGTAGGGGCTCACAAGCGTTGAAGAATTTCTGGGACTGCTGGAAACTTCTATTGAGCATCTCTTACTATCTGAAAGTAGATAAAGGAGAAAAAAAGATAATCAATAAAGGAGGGGATTGACTTATTTTGTACCACAAATAAGTTACTGGTAAATGTTAGAATTACTTCTTGGTTTGGGGCAAAAAGCATTTAAGCAAGCTAGCATTTGGTAATTTTCTACAATTGAAAGTCAGTTGTTCCGAGTTCATAGAGAGCATGTACTAGATGTCTTCTCTGATGATTATATTGGTAATGATCTTTATGGAATAATTAATTTCAGTCTTGAATTTGCTGGAAATCATGTGCTATCATGAATCAGATGAGAAACAGTTGTTTTATACTTTATGTCCTAATTGTTGGCATTCGCTTGAAAAATTCTCAGATTGGGCAGCTATTTTGACGTGCTTAATGACCATAAAGGGCTTACTGCATGAATCAAAATATCATAGGAGGTGGCTATGGTCTTCGTGCTGCATTGGCATGATTGTAGCAGTGTTTTGGTTGCATCACATGCTAAGGTGAGCTTCTTAGCACAGCAAGGTTTTATTTTACTTCTAACTATATTCAACAGCCACTTTTGGGATTTTAAACTACCTAAACAACTGAAACTGAAGGAGTAACCAAGTAGAGGCTTTAATGCCTATTGGCACCTCCGTTAATTGGAGGGTATATTTGATCAATAGTAGCACAGTAGGGGTTCTTTTGAGCCAATAGTATAACGGAAGGTAATTTTAAACAATATTCGATAGTAGAGGGGTGTTTTTACCCTTTTCCTTATATACTATCACCTTTGGCACATCCATGTACTAAAGCGATCAACGCCTTTATTCAGCTGCCCTCTCTCCTTTCTCATACATGTATACACCTATGTGCATACGCGTGTCTTTGCTTGCATTCATCACTTTGGACTCTTAGGCCCTATAAAGCTGTTGGTTTGACCTACATTTTGCATGTCTTTTGCAGGTTGGCAAAATTTAGATGGGATATTTTATGGCTACCAGCAGGGCCCCTTAGGTAAGCCTGCTTTTGACTGCTTCCACATTCTTAATTATGCCTTCTGCTGAAAAGCTATCATCAACTTTGAAATTGCAGTGGAGCTGGAATCTGCATTTACGTAGACCATTTACTAAATGTGTCATCTGAAGAAGTACGGAAACTTAGAGGATATATGTATGCATATAAAGCCAGGTAAGAGTTTAGAGGATGTATTAATGTGCCCTTAAAGCCAGTTAAGAGTGTCGCCCTAATCGATTTTTAGCACTCAACTAGTTCCATTATAGATTTTCCCTCTTCTTTTTGTCTGGTGTACGATGACTATGAGATGTACTGTAAAGTTTTGGAGAGTTTGTCTGATAGGAAAGGGCAGAAATTAATGGCAGAAGCTCTTTTATTCCATCATTCCATTACCCTCAATGGGAATCCTCTGTTCTTGATATATGGCACTGTAAATACTTTGTTCCCCCTGCGAATTGTGGCTGTTTGAATATGCTTATGAATTCGTGTAAATGTTTGATTTGCTTACGCACGTTATTATGCTTGGCTTTTTAATGTTAATTGTCTGTGATTCAGATTAGAGCAACAAAAGCAAATATATTTCCCAAGTTTCACACGCTTACCTTTGTCTACAAATTGTTGACGCAACAAGAGATCTAGGAGGATTGTCCCAGCAGCGATATTGCTGGCCTGTTCTCTCTATTTTGTAAAAGCGGTTAGTTTGTACTTTATAGGAATAATGAATCCAACAGAAATAAACTTAGTGTAATCCCACAAGTGTGGTCTGAGGAGGATAGTGTTTGCGTAGACCTTACTTCTACTTTGTGAATATAGAGAGGTTGGGGAGGGTCGTGTATACATAGACTTTATCCCTACCTCGTAAAGATAGAAAAGTTGTTTCTGATATACAATCGGAAGCAGGAATAATAAATCCTACCATAGAACTTTGCATAAACTAAAACACGGTTTGCTACTGGATTTGACGAAGGCTAAGGTCAATTTTCTTAACATATATTAGAGTCAGACTCATTCTTATTCTTGATTTGTTTAATATTGGTCTCTGATGTTATTTATCCACCTTCCAAGTGTTTAGGTATGGACATAATTGTGTCGCATTGATTGAAGAAATGTTGTATTAACTCCTCTTCATCTCATGAACTAGCTTTTAAGGTTGAGCTAGGTTAAAGACTTATTTTCTTATATTATCCTCGATCTCATGCGAATCTAGTTTTAAAATTTAATAAATTGGTATAAAATACTACTACTACATTTACTAACTATTAAACAAACAAGAATACAGACTTAGTGTGTGTCTTTGTGTATATTTTCAAAAATATTCAGTTATAAAGGTATAAATCAAGTCACTACAACAAATTTCGCCTACGGCCACCAGAAACGCATTGCTAAAGATATCTTCAGGCATGCTTTATTTGTGTGGCCTTTATTACAAGTTTTTGGCAACAGTCACGAGCAGAGGCGGATCTATGTGTAAGGGATGGGGTGGTACGCCACCACAAGCTCTGGCCGAGACTATGCAATAGTATGTATGCATGCATATATGTGGTTCATTTAAGGCAACTACAATTACAGGAAGATCCTTTTTTCTTCTTTCTCTTTCTTTAATTGCTCTTTTTTGTTTATAGTAGTTTCTATTGACTTTTTCTTTGATCTTATTTCTTTAGTTTGAAATTTCTTTTTCTCCTTTCGTTAAACATTTAACAGAAAATATATAATAAAAAAATATTTCACAAATCTATTTTAAAAAATCCCTATTGTTGCACTTTCCTAATTCCTCCGTGATTTATCAATAAATAATGAAAAATTAATTGTTTTCTCCAGGACCACAACTCTGGTAATCTATCTGCAGAAGCCAAAAAAAAAAATTAGAATAAGTTATTGTTCTAATCAATGACGAAAGCTTATTTTGTTATCAAATTGCTCTAAAGTAGGACAATTATATATAATATCGAGCTAGTTAATTTTCATAAGAAATATAAATTGAAAAATGTCTGCAATATTACTTCTGTTTTAATGTTTAGAGTGCTTATTAGTATAAGTTTTTGCCTTAAGTATCTAATATAAAGTGATAACGAGTCGTTTTCTTGTACAAAATGCATAATCCAGTTGAATTTTTTATCTTTTTTTTTTCTCAGGTTATCATAATTATAACGTAATCTTTTTGCTCGATCGGTTTGCTTATATTAAGACGAATAACCCAAATCGAAACCCGAATAGACCAAACCAATTAAATTTATACCCTTTTAGATAATATAAATTGTAACATGACTACGTGGCACCCGGAGCCTCTATATCCTGGATCCGCCTCTGGTCACAAGAACCCAAAATATAGTGAGCTAAAACATGTATCAGCCTCTTTAGGCCCAAGGCAACTTTATGTTGGACTATATACATGACACAGCAAATATTTATACTGTATTTATCATTCATAACTATACTTTTCATAAAAATACCATTCATAGCTATATTTGAGTTTTGTAGCAAAAAAAAATCACCTATTGAAACAAAAGATCAATAGTTTTGAACTGTGACAAAGAGCACAAGCTCTCGTAGCTCAGTTGGTTATAGCACCCGCTTAGTAAGCAGAGGTTTTGAGTTCGATTCTCAATAAGAGTATTTTATTTTCTGTATTTCTGTATTTTACCTTGGTTGTACAGGTTGTATCCTCTGTATACACCCGTATTTTGCCTTGTGCGAACGAATACAATTGATACGTGTTGTATTCGTTATGCGAACTAATATAATTGTGCGAACGAATATAGTTGATTCATCTTGTATCCGTTGCACGAACGAATACAACTGACACATTTTGTATTCATTGAGCGTCTTAATACAAGTGATACAATTTGTCACGACCCAAATTAGGAGCGTGACCGGTGCTTAGGAGCAAGTGCTCCCAATTAAGCCTTATCGGTAATTTACAAAAAAAACGTACAGAGTTTCCCCTATTTTTGGACTATCCAAAAAAATTCTGTCTCATCAACAAATAATTCCTTACATCAATGAGGATGTTTGGTTTGGATTTCCGAGGGCTCGGATGAGTTTCAGACATATTATGGAATGATTCGATTGAAAAATAGGAAAAATCTGGTGTCTGGTGTCGCAAATGCGAACACCAGGCTCGCAATTGCGATGATGACAGGCGAGGGGTGAATGTCGAAAATGCGACCTCATCTTCGCATTTGCGAAACCAGCAGGATTTGGTGATGTTGGCAATTGCGGATAATTTGTTCGCATTGCGATATATCCCAGTTCGCAATTGCGAAGACTCCATCGCAATTGCGATATAAGCTAAGTCTGTCAGAGTTCGCAAATGTGATTTCTGGTTCGCAATTGTGAGAGTTCGCAAATGCGAACCCTGTTTCGCAAATGCAACATCTGCAACTGGTTAAAGGGTTGGGAGATAGGATTTTTGAACTCATCCTCATATTGTTTAACCTTAGACTCGGTAGGAAACGATTTGGAGAGAGGATTTTCACCTACAAACCTTGGGTAGGTGATTATAATCTATTTCTAATCATATCCCATCAACATATATTAGATTTTAACATCAATATCATGTGAATCAAAGTAGAAATTGGTAAAACTTTGTCAAGTTTTTGAAAAAAATCTGAGAAATTGAGTTTTAAGAGTATATTTGGACTCGGATTTTGAAACTAATCACATATATAAACTAGTGGGGTCATGGGTAGACGGAATCTACCATTGGATCTGGGTTTTGACCAGGCGGACCCCGAGTTGACTTTTGTTGAAAAGTGTAAAGATCTTAACTTTGTATATTGCAATTGAATTCCCTAGCATTGTTTGATAATATTGAGTCAATTTTGGTTAGATTTGAGCCGTGTGGAGGCAGATTGTAAGGGAAAAACTATTTTCGAGTATTGAATTGGCCTAATTGAGGGAAGTGTCTTGATTAACTTCGTGTGGGAAACTATCCCTTAGTATTGGTATTGTTGGTTAAATTGTGCTAAGTGAAATTCGTGTACGGAAGGTGACGAGTGAAATGCCATATTATGTTCTACATTCTCGTCGTCAAATTATCCTTAATTGTGTTAAACTATCTTTAAATGCCTTAGTTGACTTGTTTAGTATTTGTTCTACATCCTACTTCTAAATTGCTCACATGCTTTAGTTGAACATGTTGTCTCCTTTATTGTTACATGTTATTTCTTTACTATTAATTATTATTGTTGAGGTTATTGTTCGTGTTATATCCATATTGATTTTCGTTACTTGAAGTAATTGTTCATGTTATCCCCTTTATTTGTTGATTTTCATTATTTGAGACTCATTGTTGAATATTATCTCCTTTACTGTGAATTTAGTCTTATCTAATATTGTGGTTATACGTTATTTCTCTCATTGTTGAGTTAATTGGTGTTGAAGTTGTGAAAGTCGTTAATATGTTGAGGCGATGTTGGTTATTGTTGAAACATCTATCTTATTGAGCATTTCTCATCCATTTTTGTTGTTGATATTCCCGTGTACGTTGTGGTGGAGCCATGGGCTATTGTTGTGGAAATATTGATATTATTTTTGTTGGCAAGTTGTGATATATGGCACTTGTGGTGCGATGTTATTGTGATATGATATTGACACGCATGCGGCGGTATAAGGATTGGGTTGATGTGCATGCTGCGGTATAAAGTGGGACTTATGTGTGTTGTTTGTAGGGGAACTACGTGAAGTCATGCGGCGTCATAAGGTGGGATAAAGTGCGTGTATCTATTTTGGAAAAACTATTTTCAAAACCTATTTTCAAATGTAAGACTCACACGACTGTATAAGGAAAAATTATGATTGAGATTGAAAAAAGTGAATATGAGGCGGTACCTCGGTTGTGATTATTGATTATACGAAGCAGTACCTCGATTTTGATTTCATTATGCACGAGGCAGTACCTCGTTGTGATTCTTGCTATTCATTTCATGTTTCAAGGTATTTTGGGTGGAAAATATATCTTGTTGTGTTGTTCCTTATTTGTTCTATCGGTTATGTCCGTACATGATTATTGTGTCACTTTAGTTGCTTCTTTTATGTTATGTCTTTTGTCGATTTCCTGTACTAGTTCTTGAAATTATCTTTCAGTGTTAGTTGTTTCCTCACTTTCCATCACATATCCGTATTGCAAATTTATACTGTCTATTTTATATCCTAATAGGTGTTTTGACCTGGCCTCGTCACTACTCTACTGAGGTTAGGTTCGATACTTAGTGGGTACCATTGTGGTGTACTCATACTATGCGTCTGCACATCTTTTTGTGCAGATCCAGGTACGTCTACTCGTGCCGGTCGTTAGAGGATTGTTGTGGCTGCTTCTTAGGAGACTTCAAGGTATACCTGCTCCAAATTCGCAGGCCTTGGAGTCCCTTCCCTATTTTACTTCCTGCTGCATTTTCTTTCGGACAATGATATAGTAGTACTCTAGTTGTATTCTGTAGAGCGTATGAATCAGTTCCACCGGTATTGGTGTGTATTGTGAGATTTTGTTTTTGGAAGGCTTTTATCTATTATTCAGTTATTTTCAGTAATCGGTTCAGTTATTATTATTGTTAGGATTACCTAGTCGTAAAGACTAGGTGCCATCACGATATCCTACGGATGAAAATTAGGGTCATCACAAGTTGGTATTAGAGCTCTTGGTTCATAGGTGTTAAGAGTAATAAGCAGGTTTAGTAAAGTCTTGCAGATCAGTAAAGAGACGTATGTACTTATCTTCGAGAGGCTACGGAACTGTTAGGAAAACTTCACTTCTTTGATTCCTTATCGTGCGAATTAGTTGATTTCAAAAACTAAATCTTTGACTTTCTATTCTCCCACAGATGGTGAGGACACGCACCGCAAGATCCAACGATCAAACACTCGTGTCCCCTGCTAGAGCCGTGAGAGGTCGGGGCCGGGGCATATGGTGTAGCCAAAGCACCTGCCCCAACTACGACAGATGAGCCACCAGTAGCCCCAGTCGGGGGACAGACACCCGAGGCGCCTATTTCCACCCCAGCACTTCAGGAGACCCTCGCATAGTTCCTAATAATGTTCAGTACCTTAGCTTAGGCGGGGTTGATCCCACTTGCACCAGCCACATCTCAAGCTGGGGGAGGAGCACAGACTCCCGCGGCCCATACCCTAGAGCAGCGGGTCCAGATTGATCAAGTCTAGAGGTTATACCGGTACAGCCTGTTGCTCCGGTTCAGCCCGTGGTTTGGGCAGGAACATCTGAGGAGGAAGAGCTTAGGCTCGAGAGTTTCAAGAAGTACCACCCTCCTATTTTCAATGGTTTGGCTTCAGAGGATGCATATGATTTTCTTGAGGAGTGTCACCGCATTCTCCGCACTATGGGCATTGTAGAGACAAGTGGGGTTGCTTTTACTATGTTCCGGCTAAAGGAAATGGCATATTAATGGTGGCTGGCGTACGAGGTGGGTAGCCCAGACGAGGCAGCTTCACTTACATGGGATCGGTTTTCAGAGTTTTTCTCGAAGAGTTTGTTCCTCAGACCCTTCGGGATTCTTGGCGTGCGGAGTTTGAGTGGCTGCGCCAGGTACTATGCCAGTGTCGGAAAATGTTGTCTGATTCAGTGATTTGTCCAGGCATGCACTAGACTTGGTTGCCTCAGTCAGGGAGAGAGTCTGTCGATTCAACGAGGGGCTCAACCAGAGTATTAGATTCATCATGACCAAGGAGTTGGAGTCAGACACTTCATATCAGCAGGTGGTTGAAATTGCATAGATATTGGAGGGTATGTGAGACCATAATAGAGATGATAGGGAGGCCAAGAGGTCTCGTGGCACGGGAGGTGTAAACATGTAATTTTTGACCCTCCCCAAGATTTTTTATATTTTAGCATGTAAATATTTAATTTAAGCCTAATATAGCTATTTCAACTATTTTTGACTTCTTTACTTTATTTTCGTCAGAAAAATGGAAAACTACAAAAAATATTTTTCTTTATTTTAGGTTATTAGTATTTTTGTTTAGTTAGTTTTAGTTTTACTTTTACAAAGGATGAAAAGAAAAGTTTCAAAGAATATTCTTATAGTTTTAGTGAAAATTTTAATTCATAGGATTTAGTAAATATTTAGTAGTAATTGAATTTCCTTAATATAGTCACTTTTTCCTACTAATTTGAAGCAATTGGAATTTTGTTTTCTATTTGGATTTAGTAGTATCAAATTTTAGTTTTGTTACTTATTATCTTTTAAAAGAAAATCAAAAAAAAAGAGAAAAAGAGAAAAGAATTCAAAAAAAAAAGAAGCAAAAAGGGAAAATCAAGAAAGGAGGGGTACGCACACTTCTTTTTCATTTTGGTATAAAGTCACATGCACATTCGTCACATTTATTTAGTACTTATGTATTTAAGAAACAAAAGAAATGATTATTAATAAAAGAAGAGTCTTTTTCATTCTTTAATTGTGGACCCCCTCCCCACTAGTGGACAAAAATAGGCTAACAAACTCTCATGCACAATCCAATTTTAGAATCACGCACACGCCACATGCCAAGAAGGAGCAAGAAATATTCCTTTAGTAGGGGCCACCCACATATACTCTAATCTCAATTCTTATCTTGACGACCATCTGATACTACTACCGATAGACCCACACAAAATACAAAAGAGGGGGAGAACAAAAAAGAAAGAGAATAGAATAGAGAGAGGGACGAAGAACATCTGGGGAGAGGGATCTCAAAAAAGGAAGAAAACAAAAACAATATTTGGGAAAAGGTGAGAGGAGCAGCCGCACAAAGAAAAATAGAACTTTTCTTCTCTGCTCTATAACTCCATTTTTTTTCTCTGCTGTGAGCTCACTATAGAAGCCATGTAAACTTCTGCACCAAACTCGTGAAAATGCAGCTATGAAAGGCCAATGTTCAGCTTCTTCCTTGTGCCATTTTTGCTACCAAAATAGCCACAAAATACCCCAGAAACGAGCCACAGACACCACCTCAAATCTGTCCCAAAACCAGCATCAAAACACCTCCATAAATCAGTCCGAATTCCAGCCCGAAACCACCCAAAAATAGCCTCGAAATCGTCCAAAACGACACCACAGGTGCGAGTTGAGTCGACCAGCTATCCGTTAGCAGATCCGAGGTCGTCGTTGAGGTTCCGGCAAGTCATTTGGTTTCCCTGTTCAAGGTTCTCGTTTACTTGATGATTTGAGAATTGTTGCGATTGTAAAAGTCGATCTTCTTTCAGATTACATGTAAGTGTTTGAATTCTTAATTCGTTGTTTGGGTTGAANTTTGGGCCTTAGTTTGACGAATTTTCGCGTTTTTAACCTGATTCTTCTATGGCTTAAACTTTCCGTGCACTTGATATAGATAATTTTCATATTTATCGTAATCAGATATTTCTGTGCACTTGATCAAGTTGAAGCTCCTGCTTTGAGTTTAGACTATCGTTGTGCAAAAAGTATTTTAAGTGGGCCTAGGTGTGTGCTTGGTTCACTTTCAAGATTCTGTTCTTTCAAGACTATTGAGTTGATTTGGGCTTCGATAAAAGTCGATTCATTTTCAATATTAATGCTAGCCCATTCCCAATTGACATATAGGCTAGCCATCTCTTATAAAGTAGACATCAAAATAGTTATGAATATCCGTAGTTTGCTTTAGTTGAGTACAATCCTTTGAAATTAGAATTGAGGTGTGCCATTAGTTGAATTTTTCATGGCCCTCGCAAAGTTAAAAACGCGTAGTTGCTTTAGGCGCATTATTTTAATAATATTACCTTCCTAAACTCGGGTGTGCATTTCATGTGACCCAAATCCAAATCCCAAAACGTTGAATAAGAGGTGTCAAGGATCCGGGTGCATTTCATGTGACGTGATCCAAAAACACGCTCTTAAACGACGTTCACTTTCTTAAAATTAATTAATTAAAAGCGGTTAAATAATTCTAAAAATTGCACATAGGTTCATAATTGTATTAAAATCAGACTTTAGCCAAATATAGCAGTTGAGCGATCGTGCTAGAACCACGGAACCCGGGAATGCCTAACACCTTCTCCCGGGTTAACAGAATTCCTTACTCGGATTTCTGGTTCTCGACTGTAATACAGAGTCAAACCCTTTCCTCGATTCGGGATTCAAACTGGTGACTTGGGACGCCATAAATCTCCCAAGTGGCGACTCTGAATCTCTTAATAAACGAATCCCGTTTCGATTGTCCTTTAATTGGAAAAACTCCTTTATTATACCTTTCACGGGGTGTAGTAGCGAAAAAGGAGGTGTGACAGGAGGATTTAGTGGTGGTCACATTGCCAGCCCGTCATGGTAGGGGCTATGTGAGTCGTCCAGTTCACTCATCACTTCTAGCTTCTAGTGGTGCTCCGGTTATTCCGAGATCTTGGGCTACACACTTTGCTCAGCCACTTTCTAGTGCACCTCTGCACGGGGTGCCTTCAGCGGTCAGTCCAGCCAACCAGGCCCGGCTAGTCCAAGCTGCCATGCCCACCAAGAGCTTGTTTTGAGTATGGTGATACCCACCACATGGTCAGAGACTGCCCTAGACACAGTAAGTGTGCACCTTCCCAGACTACTCAGGCGTCACGGATTCACTCAGGTCCACAGACTTATCAGGCCATGATTGCTGCCCTAGTTGCTGCTCAGCTAGTTAGGGGTGGGGGACAGGCGGGTAGAGGTCGCCCTAAAGGGGGAGGCCAGGCCAGATTCTATGCTCTTTTGAGTAGGACAGAGGCAGTTGCTTCAGACTCGGTCATTACAGGTATGGTTCCAGTTTTCCATAGAGATGCATCAGTCATATTTTATCTGGGATCCACTTATTCATATGTGTAATCTTACTTTACTCCGTATTTGGATGTATCTCGTGATTCCTTGAGTTCTCCTGCTTATGTGTCCACGCCTGTGGGAGATTCTATTATTGTGGACCGTGTGTATCGGTCGTGTTTAGTTGTTATTGGTGGTTTTGAGACCAGAGTTGATATGTTGTTACTTAGTATGGTAGACTTTGATGTTATCTTGGGCATGGATTGGTTGTCGCCCAATCATGCTATTCTTGATTATCACGCCAAGACTGTGACGCTGGCAATGCCAGGTTCACCACGATTAGAGTATAGGGGTGCATTAGATTATGTTCCTAGCAGGATTATCTCATTTCTAAAGGCTCAATGGATGGTTGAGAAGGGGTTAATGGCTATCTAGCCTTGGTGCGAGATGTCAGTGTTGATACTCCTACCGTTGAGTTAGTTTCGGTAGTGAGAGACTTTCCATATGTATTTCCAACAGACTTTCCAGGCATGCCGCCCAACAGGAATATCGATTTTGGATTGACTTGTTCCCGGGCACTCGGCCCATTTTTATTCTACTATATCGTATGGCCCTAGCGGAGCTGAAGGAGGAGCAGTTGCAAGAGTTGCTTGATAAGGGATTCATTCAGTCTAGTGTGTCGATGTGGGGTGCTCCAGTCTTGTTTGTGAAGAAGAAAGATGGTTCTATGCGAATGTGTATTGATCATCGTTAGTTGAACAAGGTTATAGTGAAGAATAGGTATCCATTGATACGCATTGATGACCTATTTAATCAGCTACAAAGTGCCATAGTGTACTCCAAGATTTATTTGCAGTCAGGTTATCATCAGCTGAAGATTCGGGATCCGGATATTCTAAAAACCGCCTTTAGGACTCGATATGGTCACTACGAGTTCCTCGTGATGTCATTTGGTTTGACCAACAGCCCAGGAGTGTATTCCAGACTTACCTTGATTCATTCGTCATTGTGTTTATTGACGACATCTTGGTATACTCTCGCAGTCGGGAAGATCATGAGTACCATATGAGGATCATGCTCAAGAACTTAAGAGATAAGAAGTTATATGCAAAGTTCTTAAAGTGTGAATTCTAGCTCGATTCGGTGGCGTTTTTGGGTCATGTGGTGTTGAGTGAGGAGATCAAGGTAGATCCGAAGAAGATTGGGGCGGTGCAGAGTTGGCACAGATCGTCCTCAGCTACTGAGATCCGGAGTTTCCTTTTTTGGCCGGGTATATTGCCGTTTCATATAAGGCTTTTCTTCTATTATTGCACCTATGACAGATTGACCCAGAAGGGTGCTCCTTTCAGATAGACCGAAGAGTGTGAGGCTAGCTTTCAAAAGCTCAAGATTGTTTTGACTACAACCCCAGTGTTGGTGTTGCCTATGGGCTCAGAGTCTTATACGGTGTATTGTGATGCGTCACATATTGGCCCTGGCGTGATGTTGATGCAAGGTGGTAGGGTGATTGCCTATGCATCTCTACAGCTGAAGACTCATGAGAAGAATTATCCAGTCCATGACTTGGAGTTGGCAGCCATTATTCATGCATTGAAGACTTGGCGGCATTATTTGTACGGTGTTCCTTGTAAGGTGTTTACCGACCACCGGAGTCTACAATATCGGTTCAAATAAAAAGATCTTAACTTGCGGCAGCGGAGGTGGTTAGAGTTACTTAAGGACTATGATATCACCATTCTATATCATCCCGAGAAAGCCAATATGGTGGCCGATGCCTTGAGTCAAAAGGCGGAGAGTTTGGGTAGTTTAGCATATCTACCGGTAGCAGAGATGCCATTAGCATTAGAGGTTCAGGCCTTAGCCAACCAGTTTGTTAGAATGGATGTTTCGGAACCTAGTCGAGTTCTTGCCTGCGTGGTTTCTCAGTCTTCTCTCTATGATCGTATCAGAGAGCGTTAGTATGACGACCCCCATCTGTTTGTCCTCAAGGACACAGTTCAACACAACGATGCTAAGGAGGTTACTATTGGGGATGGCGGTATGTTACGGATGCAGGGCCGGTTATGTATGCCAAATATGGATGGGTGGCGTGAGTTGATTCTTCAGAAGGCCCATAGTTTGCGGTACTTCATTCATCCGGGTACCGCTAAGATGTATCAGGACTTGAGGCAGCACTATTTGTAGAGGAGAATGAAGAAGGACATAGTAGAGTGTATAACTCGGTGCTTAAATTGTCAGCAGGTGAAGTATGAACATCAGCGACCGGGTGGTTTGCTTCAGCGGCTTGAGATTCTTGAGTGAAAATGGGAGTGTGTCACCACGGACTTCGTTGTTGGGCTCCCACAGACTTGGAGAAAGTTTGATGCAGTATGGGTGATTGTGGACATGTTGACCAAGTCGACTCATTTCATTCCGGTGATGACTACCTATTCTTCAGAGCATCTGGCCCAGGTTTATATCTGCGAGATTGTCCGACTTCATGGCGTACCGGTATCTATCATCTTTGATCGGGGTACTCAATTCACATTGCATTTCTAGAAATTGTGCAGCGTGATCCAGGCACACAGGTTGAGTTGAGTACAACATTTCATTCCCAAATAGACAGTCCGTCCGAGTGCACTATTCAGATATTGGAGGACATGTTTCATGCCCTAGGTATATCGGGCCTTTTGGGATCCTTGATAGGATTGGAGAGATGGCCTACAAGCTTGCCTTGCCACCTAGTTTATTTGCGGTTCATCCGGTGTTCCATGTCTGTATACTCCAGAAGTATTATGGTGATCCGTCTCATGTTCTAGACTTCAGCACAGTCCAGTTGGACGGGGATTTGACTTATATTGAGGAGCCTGTGGCTATCTTGGACCGGTAGGTTCGGAAGTTGAGATCATAGGATATTGTTTTAGCGAAGGTTCAATGGAGGGGTCATCCAATCGAGGAGGCAACCTGGGAGACCGAGCATGACATGCAGAGTCGTTATCCTTATCTATTCGCCACTTCAGGTATGCCCTTATGCACGTTCAAGGACGAACGTTTGTTTTAAAATAGGGTGAATGTAAAGACCCGATCGGTCATTTTGTGTAACTGCACCCTATTTCCCCTTTTTATTGCTTCACACATATGTGTTTATGCTTTTATGACTTGCGGGGTTCATTAGTTTCATTCCGGAAAGCATTCGGGTTGATTTGGACCCTTGATTCTAGACTTAGAAGTTTAAATTTGAAAATGTTGGCCAAACTTTGATTTTTGTGAAAACAACCCTAGATCTTTGTTTTGTATAATTCTGATAGCTTCGTATCATGATTTCGAACTTGGTCGTATGCTCGGAATTGATTTTGGAAGTCCCTAGGTTGATTTGTGTTGATTTGCCGAAATTTGGTAATTTTAAGTTGAAAAGTTTGACTGTAGGTTGACTTTTAGCTATCAAGCTCGGAATTTGATTTTGGGACTTGGAATAGGTCCGTTATGGTATTTAGAACTTGTCTGCAAAATTTGGTGTCATTTGGTGATTATTTAATAGGATTCAGACGCTTAGTTGTAATTCTATAAGTACTTGAAAATTTCTTTGAAATTCATGCGTTTTCGAGTTCAATTCGTAATTTTAGATGTTATGTTTGTGTATTGATCACGCGAGCGAGTTTGTATGATGTTTTTAAACTTGCGCGAATGTTTGGTTTGGAGCCTCGAGGGCTCGAATGAGTTTCAGACACGTTCTGCAATAGTTTGGATTAAAAAATAGGAAAAATATGGTGTCTGGTGTCGCAAATGCGAACACTAGGCTCGCAATTGCAACGATGACAGGTGAGGGGTAAATGTCACAAATGTTACCTCATCTTCGCATTTGCGAAACCAACAGGATTTGGTAATGTTCACAATTGCAAACAATTTGTTCGCATTTGCGATATATCCAGTTCGCAATTGCGAAGACTTAATTGCAATTGCAATATAAGCTAAGTCTGTCAGGGTTCGCAAATGCGAGCCCTAGTTCACAATTGCGAGGGTTCGCAAATGCAAACTCTGTGTCGCAAATGCGATATCTGCAAGTGGTTAAAGGGTTGGGAGATGGAACTTTTGAACTCATTCTCATATTTTTTAACCCTGGACTCGGTAGGAGACGATTTAGAGAGAGTATTTTCACCTACAAACCTTGGGTAGGTGATTTTAATCTATTTCTAATCATATTCCATCAACATATCTTAGATTTTAACATCAAAATCATGTGAATCAAAGAAGAAATTGGTGAAACTTTGGCAATTTTTTGAAAAAAATAATGTGAAATTGAGTTTTGAGAGTCGATTTGGACTCGGATTTTGAAACTAATCACATATATGAACTCGTGGGATCATGAGTAGACGGGATCTACCATTGGACCCGGGTTTGACCGGGCGGGCCTCGAGTTGACTTTTGTTGACTTTTTGAGAAAAGTGTAAAGATCTTAACTTTTTATATTGCAATTGAATTCCCTAGCCTTGTTTGATGATGTTGAGTCGGTTTTGGTTAGATTTGAGCCGTGTGGAAGCGGATTGTAAGGGAAAAACTATTTTCGAGTATTGAATTGGCCTAATTAAGGTAAGTATCTGTCACGACCCCAATCCCGGTCGTGATGGCGCCCAACACTAATGCTAGGCAAGCCCGACCAATTTAATTACTCTCAACCCAAATACGCAATCCGTTAACAAATAATACGATTAAAATTAGAAAAATATCATGGTCCCAATCCGAAACTAAGTAAAATAGTATGGAAAAATAATAACGAATATCCCAACATTCCCCAATAGATCTGGAGTCACGAGTCTAGAGCCTCTAAATGTAACAGAGTAATATATTCATAGTAATAAAGAAAGTCTAGGATAGGAAAAGACAAATGCAATAAAGGGGAGAAGTCGGGTCCTACGGATGTCAGGTAGCTACCTCAACAACTCCTAAACCGAAATCCAAGAAGACAGCAAACAGCTCCACTAAGTCTCCGGAGCACCTGAATCTGCACACATGGTGCAGGGAGTAAAGTGAGTACTTCCAACTCAGTGAGTAATAAACATATATAATGGCTGAAAGTAAGAAATCCCGAAATATTATAATATAAAGCTATAATCAACGATTCGGCACGTTAAACGATAAAACAACAACAAACAATGACAATTAAGGCCAACAGATATAAAATGCATGAATGCAATGCAATGCACATGACCGCTGCGGCGCGCAGCCCGATCCATTTGGGTACCCGCGCTCACTGTGGGGGTTCAGACTCCGGAGGGGCTCCTACAGCCCAAGCGCAATATCATAGTAATATTCGCTGTGGCGTGCAGCCCGATCCACACTCAGTCCAGATATATGTATGCATGCAAGCCACTCGGGCACAGTCGAATTGTCCATTTTTAATTTCAGTTATTAGGGGTTATAGGGCTAAGTGTGTAAACCTTTATTTATTTACTAAACATTTCAAAGCAGTGTCTAACTCAGGACTGATATCAGGAAATATGCTAAGTATCATGGAAGCAGTGATAAGGATCCCTGAAGGATGCAAATGATAGGCACAAAGCCCCAAACATATTCATAACAATCCAAGTAGGGTGATTACCAAACAATTTCTAGTCAAGAACACAGTACGAACATCAATTGGAACGGACTAGGTCAAAATCCCCAGTCACAATCGACCCCGCACTCGTCATAGAGTACGTGTCTCGCTTCAATATAGCGTCATAATGTGATATACCGGGGTTTCAAACCCTCAGGTCATCATCTACATCTATTACTCACCTCAAGCCAGCCACAAGTCTAACTCGCTATGCCTTTGCCTTTCGAATCAACCTCTTCGCACGCGAATCTGATTAAAACCACAACGAATACATTACAATAGGCTAAAGAAACATAACCCAATTGAAAAGACTCGAAAAACACCAAAATTCACGAAGTTGGCAAAACCCGAGCCCCGGGCCTACTCCTCAAAAAATTACGAAATTTACATCACTGGATGACTTTTCTCGCCACGAGTCCATACATATAAAATTCATCAAAATCGGAGTCCGTTTGACCCCTTAAATCATCAATTTAAGCTCTCTTAAGTTTCAAGCCCTAACCTCCATTTTTGGCATTTAATCCCTTAAATTTCAATGTTAAATCCATGATTTTTCACTATATAAACATAATCCGAGTCCAATAGTTCATACCTGATGAAGTCCCTTCGAATTCTCTTCAAAATCGCCCAAGAAACCGCCTAAGCCGAAGTCCAAAATATTTTTCTTCTCTTTAAAAAATCGTGAAAACACTATTCACTTAAACCCAGACCGTTTTCCGCTTCTGCGGTCATCATGTCGCACCTGCGGTCACTGCATATGCGACCAACTGATCGCTTCTGCGATCTCACTTAAATTTCTCCGAACCGCTTATGCGAAAACTTCCAAGCCCTCAAGGACCTCTTCTGCGATCGCTCACCCGCTTCTGCGGTCCATTTCCGCAGAAGCGAAAATACCAGATGACAGCAGCAGCAGACCTGCAACACACTTCAAAACCTCTCGTTCAACCACCCGAATTCACCCCGAGGCCCCCGGGACCTCAACCAAAAACACCAACACATCCTAATACCTTATTCAAACTTGTTCCAATCTTTAAAACACATTAAACAACGCTAAAACCATCAAATCATATCGAATTCAAGCCTAAGTTTCTTAAAAACTTCCGAATTACGCATTCAATCAAAAACCCGACCAAAACACCTCCGAATGACCTGAAAGTTTGCACACATATCCAAAATCACCTAACGGAGCTACTGCAACTCTCGGAATTCCATTCCGACCCTCGGATCAAAATCTCACCTATCCACCGGAATTCGCCAAATGCCAACTTTGCCAATTCAAGCCTAATTCTACACCGAACCTCCAAAATCACTACCGATCGCACTCCTAAGTCACAAATCACCTCCCGAAGCTAACCGAATCACCGGAATTCACATCCGAGCCTTCTAACTAATAAGTCAACGTTCGGTTGACTTTTCCAAACCAAACCTTCCTTAAAAAGACTAAGTGTCTCATTCCTATCCAAACCAACTCAATTAAACTCTAACTCACCCGTTGCTGATAATAAAAAATGAAAGAGCAATAAATAGGGGAAACGGGGCTGTAATACATGAGACGACGGGTTGGGTCGTCACAGTATCTTGCCTAACTTCGTGTGGGGGAACTATCCCTTAGGATTGGTATTATTGGTTCAATCGTGCTAAGTAAAATCCGTGTACGCAAAGTGACGAGTGGGTACACGAGTTGTACGTAGTATTTGACCGATTTATGCTACTTAGACTAATTCCATGATTTAATTGCAAGGCCATATTATGTTCAAAATTCTCATATTCAAATTATCCTTAATTGTGTTAGACTATCCTTAAATGCCTTAGTTGTCTTGTTTAGTATTTGTTCTACATCCTACTTTCTAAATTGCTCCCATGCTTTAGTTGAACATGTTGTCTCCTTTATTGTTACATGTTATTTCTTCACTATTAATTATCATTGTTGAGGTTATTGTTCATGTTATATATTTCCATATTGATTTACATTACTTGAAGTAATTCTTCATGTTATCCCCTTTACTTGTTGATTTCCATTATTTGAGACTCATTGTTGAATATTATCTCCTTTACTGTGAATTTAGTCTTATCTAATATTGTGGTTATACGTAATTTCTCTCATTGTTGAGTTAATTGGTGTTGAAGTTGTGAAAGTCCTTAATACGTTGAGGTGATGATGTATATTGTTGAAACATCTATCTTATTGAGAAATTTTCATCCATTATTGTTGTTGATATTCTCGTGTACGTTGTGGTGGAGCCATGGTCTATTGTTGTGGAAATATTGATATTTTTTTATCGTCAAGTTGTGATATATGGGCTCTTGTGGTGCGAATTGTTATTGTGATATGATATTGACGCGCATGCGGCAGTATAAGACTTGGGTTGATGTGCATGCGACGGTATAAGGTGGGACTTATGTGCGTGTTGCTTGTGGAACTACGTAAAGCCACGCATCGTTATAAGGTGGGCTAAAATGCGTGTAGCTATTTAAGAAAAACTATTTTCAAAACCTATTTCCAAATGTAAGGCTCACGCGACGGTATAACGAAAGATTGTGATTGAAATTGAGAAAAGTGAATACGAGGCAATACCATTGTGATTTTTATAATATGAGGCGGTACCTCGGTTTTGATTTTATTATGCACGAGGCGGTACCTCGTTGTGATTCTTGCTCTTCGTTTCATGTTGCAAGGTGTTTTTTGTGGAAAATATATCTTATTGTGTCATTCCTTATTGTTCTAGCGGTTGTTGTCCGTACATGATCATTGTGGCACTTTAGTTGCTTCTTTTGTGTTATATATTTTGTCGATTTTCGGTACTAGTTCTTGTAATTGTCTATTCGTGTTAGGCTCGATACTTACTGAGTACTTTGTTGACTAGTCTAATCTCTCCTAATCAGAGTGGCTTAGTTAAAGATAGACTCATCTCTGAAAATGTTCTACTAGCATATGAAATAGTTCAATCCATTGGCCATGGTAATTATGGTGGTAATATTGTCATTAAATTGGATATGGTTAAAGCCTATGATAGAATGTCATGGAGCTTTGTAACCTCTATCCTTACGAAATTTGGTTTCTCTGAACCATGGATTTATAAAATTATGAATCTTTTATTTGGAATTTGGTATTTTATCATAGTTGAATAGAAAAGGCTTTTTCTCATCCAGTCAAGGTCTTAAACATGGGGACCCCTTATCCCCTTCCCTTTTCATCCTGGCTGTTGAGGTTCTTACTTACTCTTTGAAAAATTTATACTCTAATGATAATTTCATTCCTTTCTCTATGCCACTGTCACGACCCAAAACCCCGCACTAGTGGTGATGGCGCCTCTCGTGAAGACAAGGCCAGCCAACTAACCCAAATAGTCCCTTTCAAAGTAGTTAAACATAAATGAATAGCAAAATACGACTTAAGGACATTAATTAACGAAGTTTACAATCCAACACAGCCCGACCGGGGTGTCACAAGTCAAGAGCATCTAGAGAAATCTAAATACAACTACATGGCCAACAATATACGGAATAAAATTTAGAACCAAAGGAAGTAATCCGGTGCCGCGAACGCTGGCGGTCACTCTGCTCAGCTACGATAGCAATACCTTCAACCAGCTCAAAACCCACTACCGGGTGAACAATACCTGCATCTGCACGCGAGGTGCAGGGAGTAAAGTGAGTACTCCAACTCAGTGAGTAATAAAAGTAAATAATAACTGAGCAGCAAGAAATCACGTAAAGCCACCAACATGCTATACAGAAGCCGGGTGCAATTTTCTGAGAAAAACAGTGAAATCTGTGAAATCTTTAGAAATACCTTGGCTCAATTCAAATCTCTTTTTAAAAAAATGATCTTTTCAGTGATTACGAAAACGATTTCAAAACAGTTAGTGCTGATACGCACAGAAAATCCGCCCCTCGGGCACAAATACCACGGTATAACAGGTAAAGAGGCAAACAAGTATGCAAGATGAGCACATAAAAGTTCGCCCCTCGGGCAATATCTCTAAACAGTACCGGCCACTCGGGCATGATTTATGTTCCTGGTCAGTCATTGTTACCTGACCGGTCAGCCATTGTTACCTGACCAAAACACGTATTACAGTGCCATTGTTACCACTGGTCAGTCATTGTTACCTGACCAAAACGCGTACAACAGTGCCATTGTTACCAAGGTCTAACATTTATCCGCTCTAGATGGGTACCCGCGCTCACTGTGGGGGTGCAGACTCCAGAGGGGCTCCTACAGCCCAAGCGCTATATCATCATAAGGCCTGAAAGCCTGTACATATCAACATGAGGCCTGAAAGCCTTCTCACAATACACTCGAGGCCTGAAAGCCTCTTCACATATCACTCGAGGCCTGAAAGCCTCCTCACATATCACTCGAGGCCTGAAAGCCTCCTCACATCACTCGACATATCCTCACATATGGCCCTCGGCCTCAATCAGTCCAAACATAATCATAAGCCCCTCAGGCATCAGTAAAGACAATAATGCTCAGCTCAAACAATAGTTCAAACATCAGTTAAAACTCAAGGTTGAGTAGAAATATAGCTGAGTTCATGAAACAGTGTAATTCAATGGACTGAGTTCAAATAATATTTCAAATAGTTAGGAAAACAGTGATGATAGCTCACAAAGATTTTAAAAAGTCGGTAATAAGCCCCAAGTATGGCAATCAGCCCAAGTCATGATAATATCAAATAAGTTTCAGTCAAATACGCGGTAAAATCAACAATCGGGACGGACCAAGTCACAATCCCCAACGGTGCTCTACCCCACGCTCGCTATCCGGCGTGCAAGTCACCTCAATATAGCACTACGGCGTGCGAATCCGGGGTTTCAAACCCTCAGGATATCATTTATAACCATTACTCACCTCGAACCGGTAAAATCTCTAGCTCGCGACGCGCTTGCCCCATCAAATCGGCCTCCACGCACGTCGAATCTAACCAAAATCAGAGCGAATACATCACAATATGCTTAGGGAACAATACCCAATCGAAAACAATCGAAAAATATCAAGAATCTCGAAATTAGCAAAACCCGAGCCCCGGGCCCACTTCTCGAAAAATCAGAAAATTAACATCAATGGATTCCTCATCTTCTCACGAGTTCATACATACCAAGAATTCTCAAATCTGAGCTCAAATGACCCATCAAATCCCAATTTAACATCTCAAAATCCCAAGCCCTAGTTCATCAATTTTAGGCTTAATTTCCATGAATTTCTAGGTTAATTTCACATATAATCATGTTTTTAACTCATAAAACTTACCTCCAGTCAATCTCAGTCGAAACCCTCTTCAGTTGCTCCCAAAAAGCTCTCAAGATGTTCAACAATGGAGGAAAATACCCTTAGCTCGCGGATGAAATGTTATTTTAAAAATCTTCTCTGCCCAGCTCTTTTTCGCTTATGCGGTCCCGTTTCCGCTTATGCGGGACCGCTTCTGCGACTTTTATACCGCTTCTGCGGTTTTCCACTTAAAGGCTTCGACCGCTTCTGCGGCCCAGAAATCGCACCAGCGGGACCGCTTCTGAGGCCCAAACTTCCGCTTCTGCGGAAAACCCAACTCAAGCTCCAACCGCTTCTGCGGTTCCCCAATCGCATAAGCGATACCGCTTCTGCGGTCCAAATTTCGCAGAAGCGAAAACATACCAGAAGCAGCAGACTTAGCACATGAAAAATTCCAAAACTCTCCTTTTAACCATCCGAACTCACCCCGAGGCCCCCGGGACCTCAACCAAAAAATACCAATACGTCCTAAAACATTATTCAAACTTGTTCCAATCATAAAAACACCACGATTAACACTAAAACCATCAAATTACATCAAATCCAAGCCTAAGTTCTTCAAATTCTTCCGAAACTCGCATTCGATCAAAAACCCAACCAAACCACCTCCGAATCATCTAATATTTTGCACACACATCCAGAATCACCTAACAAAGCTACTGAAACTCTCGGAATTCCATTCCGAGCCTCGGATCAAAATCTCACCTATTAACCGGAATTCGCCAAAACACTAACTTCGCCGATTCAAGCCTAATTCTACACCGGACCTCCAAAATCAATTCCGATCACACTCCTAAGTCACAAATCATCCCCCGAAGCTAACCGAATCACCGGAAATCACATCCGAGCCCTATAACTCATAAGTCAACCTCCGGTTGACTTTTCCAAACCAAGCCTTCCTTAAAGAGACTAAGTGTCTCATTTCTTATCAAAACCAATCCAAATCAACTCTAACACACCAAATACCGATAACGAAACATGAAGAAGCATAAAATGGGGGAAACGGGGCGGTAGCTCCTGAGATGACGGGTCGGGTCNTTTCATCTGTCCACATAAACAACATCATCGATCAGTCACTAATTACACACACTCTATCTGGTATGCTTCAAACTTTGCGTTAATCTTCTTAGTTAGTTTAATTTGTAGATTTTAAGTTCTTTTTAGGCCATTTGTTATTCGAGTTCAATTGTGGGTTCATGTGGGGGTAAATCTGTACTGGGTTAGCTTGATATATGCTATATGGGGACTGGGTAAGTGTAGTTTCAAGTTTTTATAATGTTGTCATGTCATACACGAAGTTGAAAAACTTAAGTGAATTTTTTTGATCTGTGTGTCACTTGTGAAATCTGCGGCTGCACTTGAATTTGTGCGGTCCGCAAATATTGATTTTAGGGAAACCTATTGAAGAAGGGATCTGCGGCCGTAACTTAAAATGTGCAGACCGCAGAATTCCCATTGCGACCGCAAAACATAACTTTTACTATCATCAGAGAGTCCCTACCTTGAGACTCTAATATACGGCCGCAAGGTTAATTGTGCGGACCGCAGAAATCCTGTTGCGGCCGCACATTAGCAAATTCTCTATCATCAGAGAGTTGGCATTTTTGGGTTTTAGAGGTGCGTCCACAAGTGAAATTGTGCGGTCCGCACTTCACTTTTGCGGCCGCACAAAACAAATGTACGGTAGAATCCCCAATAGAACCGCACCACAGGTGCCCATAATCAACAAATCCTAACGTCTCACAACATAAAATAGCAACTCAAGCTGAATACGTAGCCACATCGGCCTGCCAACGAACTCATTACCAAGGAAGCCTGAAGCTGCTCCTTCCACTACTATAACTCCTGCCGGAGCCGTACGATATGGTGCCCGGCACCGAATCAATATCGAAATCCACAACCTCGCCCGGCGACATGCCCGGCCACAAAAAACGCATCCAAAAAGTCCCTCAATACCGGAACTGAACCAATGGTAGAAACCTCTGCACTGACATCCATCACGAAGGCCCAATTAAGAAAAGCAGTCCTTCCTAGCCATCCGCTGGTCTTTGGAAATGCAAACCACTCTGCTAGAACATGATCCGATGCACCTCGCCACTCAACCCGTGGCATTTTCCGGCATAGCCCATAGCGCAATAGTCTAGAATAACCCAACCCTGAGACAGCCAGTCTACACCCCAACATCATATCCAAAACCTAACATACCAAGCAAAGGAAGATCCACTCGGGCCTCCAAATCCCAATAGCCGCTAAACGGTGCCGATACACACGATCCACAACCACTACATAGTCTGTACCTGAGAACTCCCAGTCTCCAACTCCATATAGCACACGAATCACCATACCTAATCCCAAATTCCGCCGTATGAATATATATCACACCTCAAGTACCCAATCATTCCACGGAAGATATTCAAAAAATTCCCCTGTGCCATCAAACAAACTCAGATATCAGCAGTCGGTCCACAAAAAAAGTGCCGCAATACTACCGAAGTATCATCAGTTTAATCACATTACCTTTTCCTGAGACGTATACTCTCGTCAAATCACTTCCAATTAGCAGTATCATTTCCTTGATTATCTGAGGCTACCCGTTGCCTAGGAGTCTTATGAACTTCCTTTCAGAACTGAACTGTAACCCAGCACACGCCAGTCTCGGTCCTCTACAACATGCCGCATATACCATACCAACCAGGAATAACATGAAAACTTTTATCTCCTTTCCGAGCCACAGAAATCTACTCACTCAACTAGCCACGCACTTCCCTTGATCCCATCTAGAAGAAAAATCATTATACATTCCATGCTTTGCATGCCCATGGAAGATATACACATCTCCAAACCACGGTGAAACCCAACAAGAATTCTCTCCCAATTCCATTTGTACAAGCTAAACTGTCAGGACTGAACCCTTCTATCCAAACCAAGCTAAGCAAGCTGTCAGAACTCAAAAGCTTTGCTGCACAATACCTGTAAGGGCTCATTACCTCGAACATAAACAAAGAATTAATCATATCCTTACCATACCGATTCGGTCTACTATCAAGCTATTCCATCTATCTAATTTCCCTTCTGATTCATCATCAACTTGATATTCCCTCTTGATGTAGCACCACAGTTCCTTAACCCAGGCTCACTACACGAGACCCAAGCACAAGACCACACTGTCTAAGACTCATAAGCCACTGAGTACCCTCTCAAATGTTCCCAAAAATACCACATTCCAGAATACTTTACTCTGAAGAACTTCCTGCGAATCTAAATTCGTTACCTTTACTTTCCAGATACTGATACATAGAATCCCATAATTAGCATAAAATACCACAAGTCTTGACCTTTCCGATGAAAACACAGTTTCTAACCACACATGCAACTTTAAGATACCCGATTGTTCCCTGTGGACTCTTGAACACATTGGAACCATTTTCGAAAGTCATTCACTCTTATTCAAACTGCAAATTACCTGACTTAACGAATAGAACCACTCGTGCCTTATTGGCACTCCGATACCGCAAAATGAGATCCTCATCCCAATACAACCAAGCAACTTCCTGCTCTATGCATCGAGCATTCTTTACCAATAACAACTCTAGACATTCCGTGATTCTCATACCCTATGGAACATAATATAACCTTTGTCAAAAAAAAATTCCTTTACTCTAGTCATAGCTGACTCACCCGCACGCTCCAACTGAAGCCAACATAGCGCATGACCGTACAATTAGCTAATTAATAGCAAACTCCCCAACTTGGCTCGAAGCCATATATCAAGACACACTCAACGACTCATAACACTTTTACTCTAATGATGCCACAATGCCATAGTGAGATTAAACTCAAATCCTGTACAAGTTTGTGAAAATACAGATCATCTAGTACTGTAATCCTCTACAAATCTCGCATTCATCCCCACATCAGTTGAGTCCACCCTCTTGAGCAACTCGAATTTTCAAATTTCAACACGTACCCTTCAATTACACACGAGATCTTCTAACATACACATAAGGATCATACCACTTAAGAACACTCCGCAGGAGATAACCCACCTGCTTCGCCTCAATTTAGTATTTCAGCATACCTTCCACCGTCATACACATTACACAGTCATTTAGTCTTCCTGAGTCTGAACTCATACCGCCACATGTAACGCACTTCACTCCCCAACTAGGGGACACGAAAATATTCTTCACGCGCCCATACTCGGGCTATACATCAAATCACAATAGGAAACGAACACTTAACAGTTCATCTATTATCCAGTAGACTTCTTCGTCACTACCAAGTCATATAGATACATCTCGCAGTACTAACATACTCATCACATGGATATCCAACCGCCATTCCGGCTAATAGGGACAATACCGAACATATAAGTTCAAAACACCTGCTCACACAATCAGCACCTCGGTGCTCAAGCCATAGGCAAATATCTGGCCTCAAGTCCTCCAGACTGGCCCAACATAAACTCACGGAGATTACATCTCGCCCCTTGATCGGGGAATCACAAGCCATCAAGGCACATCTGATACTGAGCGCCCATGTGCTCATACAAACGTGTGGAAGGAATTTCAAGAGTTTCTTTTCAAGCTGAATCAAGGACGCACGACAAGAATTCAAGAATGTGAAGTTTTACTAAAGGTTCTACAGCCTCTCGAGGATAAATACAGACGTCTCCATACCGATCCGCGAGACTCTACTAAACCTGCTCATGACTCGTGAGACCTAGTAACCTAGGCTCTGATACCAACTTGTCACGACCCAAAACCCCGCAGTAGTCGTGATGGCGCCTCTCGTGAGGACAAGGCCAGCCAACTAACCCAAATAGTCCCTTTCAAAGTAGTTAAACATAAATGAATAGCAAAATACGACTTAAGGACATTAATTAACAAAGTTTACAACCCAACACAGCCCGATCGGGGTGTCACAAGTCACGAGCATCTAGAGAAGTCTAAATACAACTACATGGCCAACAATATACGGAATAAAATTTAGAACCAAAGGAAGTAATCCGGTGCCGCGAACGCTGGCGGTCACTCTTCTCAGCTACGATAGCAATACCTTCAACCAGCTCAAAACCCACTACCGGGTGAACAATACCTGCATCTGCATGCGAGGTGCAGGGAGTAAAGTGAGTACTCCAACTCAGTGAGTAATAAAAGTAAATAATAACTGAGCAGCAAGAAATCACGTAAAGCAACCAACATGCTATACAGAAGCCGGGTGCAATTTTCTGAGAAAAATAGTGAAATCTATGAAATCTTTAGAAATACCTTGGCTCAGTTCAAATCTCTTTTTAAAAAAATGATCTTTTCAGTGATTACGAAAAAGATTTCAAAACAGTTAGTGCCGATACGCACAGAAAATCGCCCCTCGGGCACAAATACCACGGTATAACAGGTAAAGAGGCAAATAAGTATGCAATATGAGCACATAAAAGTTCGCCCCTCGAGCAATATCTCAAAATAGTACCGGCCCCTCGGGCATGATTTATGTTCCTGGTCAGTCATTGTTACCTTACCGGTCAGCCATTGTTACCTGACCAAAACGCGTATTACAGTGCCATTGTTACCACTGGTCAGTCATTGTTACCTGACCAAAACGCGTACAACAGTGCCATTGTTACCAAGGTCTAACATTTATCCGCTCTAGATGGGTACCCGCGCTCACTGTCGGGGTGCAGACTCCGGAGGGGCTCCTACAGCCCAAGCGCTATATCATCATAAGGCCTAAAAGCCTGTACATATCAACATGAGGCCTGAAAGCCTTCTCACAATACACTCGAGGCCTGAAAGCCTCCTCACATATCACTCAACATATCCTCACGTATGGCCCTCGGCTTCAATCAGTCAAAAAATAATCATAAGCCCCTCAGGCATCAGTAAAGACAATAATGCTCAGCTCAAACAATAGTTCAAACATCAGTTAAAACTCAAGGTTGAGTAAAAATATAGCTGAGTTCATGAAACAGTGTAATTCAAATGGACTTAATTCAAATAATATTTCAAATAGTGAGGAAAACAGTGATGATAGCTCACAAGGATTTTAAACAGTTGGCAATAAGCCCCAAGTATGGCAATCAGCCCAAGTCATGATAATATCAAATAAGTTTCAGTCAAATACGCGGTAAAATCAACAATCGGGACGGACCAAGTCACAATCCCCAACGGTGCTCTACCCCACGTTCGCTATCCGGTGTGCAAGTCACCTCAATATAGCACTACGGCGTGCAAATCCGGGGTTTCAAACCCTCAGGATATCATTTACAATCATTACTCACCTCGAACCGGTGAAATCTCTAGCTCGCGACGCCCTTGCCCCATCAAATCGGCCTCCACGCGCGTCGAATCTAACCAAAATCAGAGCGAATACATCACAATATGCTTAGGGAGCAATACCCAATCGAAAACAATCGAAAAATATCAAGAATCTCGAAATTAGCAAAACCCGAGCCCCGGGCCCACTTCTCGAAAAATCAGAAAATTAACATCAATGGATTCCTCATCTTCTCACGAGTTCATACATACCAAGAACTCTCAAATCCGAGCTCAAATGACCCATCAAATCCCAATTTAACATCTCAAAATCCCAAGCGCTAGTTCATCAATTTTAGGCTTAATTTCCATGAATTTCTAGGTTAATTTCACATATAATCATGTTTTTTTAACTCATAAAACTTACCTCCAGTCAATCTCAGTCGAAACCCTCTTCAATTGCTCCCAAAAAGCTCTCAAGATGTTCAACAATGGAGGAAAATACCCCTAGCTCGCGGATGAAATGTTATTTTAAAAATCTTCTCTGCCCAACTCTTTTTCGCTTATGCGGGACCGCTTCTGCGACTTTTATACCGCTTCTGCGGTTTTCCACTTAAAGGCTTCGACCGCTTCTGCGGCCCAGAAATCGCACCAGTGGGACCGCTTCTGCGGCCCAAACTTCCGCTTCTGCAGAAAACCCAACTCAAGCTCCAACCGCTTCTGCGGTTCCCTAATTGCATAAGCGATACCGCTTCTGCGGTTCAAATTCCGCAGAAGCGAAAACATACCAGAAGCAGCAGACTTAGCACATGAAAAATTCCAAAACTCTCCTTTTAACCAACCGAACTCACGCCGAGGCCCCCGGGACCTCAACCAAAAATACCACTACGTCCTAAAATATTATTCAAACTTGTTCCAATCATAAAAACACAACGATTAACACTAAAACCATCAAATTACATCAAATCCAAGCCTAAGTTCTTCAAATTCTTCCGAAACTCGCATTCGATCAAAACCCCAACCAAACCACCTCCGAATTATCTGAAATTTTGCACACACATTCCAAATTACCTAACAAAGCTACTGCAACTCTCGGAATTCCATTCCGACCCTCGGATCAAAATCTCACCTATCAACCGGAATTCGCCAAAACACTAACTTCGCCGATTCAAGCCTAATTCTACACCGGACCTCCAAAATCAATTCCGATCACACTCCTAAGTCACAAATCATCCCTCGAAGCTAACCGAATCACCAGAAATCACATCCGAGCCCTATAACTCATAAGTCAACCTCCGGTTGACTTTTCCAAACAAAGCCTTCCTTAAAGAGACTAAGTGTCTCATTTCTTATCAAAACCAATCCAAATCAACTCTAACACACCAAATACCGATAACGAAACATGAAGAAGCATAAAATGGGGGAAACGGGGCGGTAGCTCCTGGGATGACGGGTCGGGTCGTCACAGCCACAAAGGGGTCCTCAGATCAATCACCTTGTGTTTGCTGATGATATTGTTATCTTCAATAGTGGTAGTAATGCTTCTATTAATCTAATTATGGACACCACTAAGAGATATGAGAACAACTCTGTCCAAAAGGTTAACAATGATAAAAGTTTCTTTTTAACTGCTCCTAATACTTGTGCTACTAGAATCAATCGAACCAAGAATGTTACAAGTTACATGGACAAGAACTTCCCCTTTACTTATCTAGATTGTACTATTTATATATGATGGAAAAAGTTAGTGCAATTTGACTGCCTCGTTAACAAAATTATGAAGAAACGCAATAGGTGGCATGGTAAAATATTGTCTTATGGAGGGAGAATTACTAATTTCTTTTGGGGCTACTCTAACAATTAAAAGGTATGACATTCTAGCATCCCTTTTAATATCTCTTTTTAATCTTAGAGGCTATGGTTGGCAAAGCTTCTTTTTGATGATGTAATACTTAGTTTTGGAAAATAAATTGTCCCTGGTTGTGTCTGTTGTACTAACCATTTAAATGAGTCTATACGACATATTTTTATGGAGAGTTATGCATCTAGATACATTTGGAAGGCCATAGGTGCCCCTACAGGATAGCATATAAGCAAGTTCCCATTAGAGGATGGTTTAATCACCGGTGGCATCAAAAGAGTAACAATGTCATACATAAGCAAATCCTGCAGATTACTGGGAAATCTGGAAAAGTAGATGCTCATGTAAATATGGAGATCAAAAAAGGTTCCACTTCTACAAGATAAGGCAGCAAATTATCTGGAACATTCAAGTTGCAGTTCTTAGATCCTTCCTTAAATGCAAACTGACTCTACATTGGGTCGAATATTGTGAAACCATGTTGTGTCTACAACCTGTTATTGAATCTATTATTGTAGCCTGGATTAAACCTCTCCAAAGATCCTTCAAGCTTAACACTGATGGAAGTTATTTACATAAAAATGGTAACGCGGGATTAGGAGGAACTATGAGGAATGACTAGGGTGAATTCATAATGGATTTTTCTATCTCTGCTAAATGCAATAGAAACAATGATGCAGAAGGACAAGCAGCATTATTTAGAATCAAATGGCGTATTCAACATGGTTACTCTGACTTTATTATTGAACTAGATTCTCTCCTGGTGGTAAATATGTTGAAAGAGGGGCGTACAGATAACTACAAAATGAAGAGGATCATTGATGAGGCAACACAGTTAATGAACCAAGTCAATTCCACCCCTAATCACTGTTATAGGGAGGCTAACCAAGTGGAGGACTTCTTAGCTAAATTGGCTTCAACCACTTTTGACAGTAACATATATCTATCCTTCCATCAACTCCCTAGTGGATCCAAAGATCCATTCATTATGGACAAATTTCAAGTACCTAGTATTAGGACAAAGTGCAACAAGGCGAATTTCTTTGTAAGTTGAACTTGTTTTGTATAGTTCACACAGTGGTGAAATTGTAGGTTTCGCATCTGTATTTTTTGGAAGGATATCCTTGTGTTGTAATATGTGGAGGTAAGGCCATCCCCCCCCCCCCCCCTCTATTTGAAAATAAATACACACACCTAGTATACAGTTGGGAAATTATATAAAATAAAAAAGTGTGTACGGGGGAAATGAAAAGTAAGGTATAGGATATCGGGGACAGTTAATTGTTGTTAGTGTTGTGTGAGACTTTTGTATTTGTGTTACACATTCGTATTTATTTTTAGTGGCGATTAATAATATTTGTTATTTCCCAAAAAAAGAGAATCAGCAGACCCAATTATCATAAAAAATGAGCTCAAATAGAAGGAAGATCTTATAGAGATGATCTTAAAGACTAGGGGCAGAACACAAGTAACTGCTTGAATTTTACAATATTATATATAATTTTGGTTATGCTTTCATGCTTACCTCGGTGCTACTCATTTTGTTTTGGACAGTGATTGAAGGTAAATGATACTATTTCTGGTCTTTGTTTCTTTAATATGCATTTCTTAGGCTGTAGTATTTTATAGTTGCTTGTGTTTAACCAAAAAATGAGATTTTAGTCAAAGCTAAAATTTAGAAGAACTCGGGTTACTGATAATCAAGAAAATGAATGAAAAGAAGTAATTCAGGATAGCAAGATGATAATCAAGAGAAACAAATAAATCAATGTCTATTCCAATAGTATTTCGTGTCCTTACAACTGATCATACATCTCCTTTTTATAGATACCTTTGGAAATATACGTTTTTCTCATAATGAGGCTATTAAGACATTGAGCGTTACGTTACACAATCATTACATTAAAAACATATTCTCTAACATATTCAGCATTTAATACCCATGAAATGTCGTATCTGTACTCTTTTCCATTGTCAGATTCATTCCTTCTGATTCTCGGATATAAATGACTTAAATAGGTACGGGCGCCGAGTTATTTGTCTGATTGCCCGTGCCTCTTCCTCTTTTGATCGAACCTGTTGCACCTCATGACTCTTGGCTAATTGCAATTCTTTGACCATTTGACCAATCCACGTGTCTTGACACGTCACCTTTATATATAAATATAATTTTTCCCAATACAGATAGTCCCCCCACTTTCTATTTATTCATCAGTTGAATATTTGGGAAGTGGATTTTATTAAAAGAGAATTTTTGTCACCATTAATGCTCTGACAAAATTGACGCTTCAATTGTCACTTCCATTTAATGCATTTTTACACGTGTCATCCTCTTATTAGCTCTACAGTTTTGCAGCACTTTCTTAGGCTTTCTTTTCAGCTTCCCTATTCACGAAGTGTCAGTTATTATTATTATGGTCCTTCCATCATTTTACTTTTTCCTTTTGCCGGCTGTCCATCAGTATAAATATAACTTCTTTTCTTGTCTTTTACCACATAAAGCGTATTGAACACTTCAATTCTTCAAATCTCTATTCACTTCTTCTTCACTTCAATCTTCTTCGCCATGACTTCATCAAACCCTAACCCTAGGAGAACTCCTATATTAGATAACTTCCCCAATGCCCCCATTAGGCATAGAAGAGGTGGTAGACTTCATAGCTTAGGGTCTGCTCGCGGTGGTAGCACACCCACACCTTCTCCTAGTTCTGGTCCCTCTTCTAAAACTAGAGGTTCCCTTTCTCAAAGGTCTTCTTCTAGGAATAAAGAATCCTCTGAGCCTTTACGTGAGCCTTTAGTTGAAGAGATAGTCCCAACAGAACTATCTTTTTATCATGATAGGGAATCTCTTAGGAACCAAGTTGCCACTTTAGATCGTGCCGATGCTTTCCCTACTCAAATTACAGAAATTCTAGCTCCTATAGTTAGTAAGGACTGTCACTGGAGTGACGATTTTCCCATTATAATTCCTAATCCAAATCAGAGGATCACTTCTTACATGATTGGATTCTCTTTTGTTTATACATACCCTTTTACTCTAGGGTTCAAACCAGCCATTGACCTGGTCATTCTAGATTTTTGCCGTTTTTTCAACGTTTGTTTGGGTCAAATCGGTCCAATTGTATGGAGGCTTGTCGCCTGTTTGAGGCACCTTACCAACATGGCAGATATTGGCTTTACTTTCCCTCACCTAATTCACCTCTACTCCCCTAGGCTTTTTCGCAATGACGTTTTTACCCTAGCGGCCAGGAGCAAGAGGGTTTTAGTGAGCCCTGAAGATGACAAAGATCGTGGCTGGTATGCTCGGTTTGTTGCTGCCCCCACTGCTGGCTTAGTGGGTGAAGATAACGTTCTCTTCCCTGAGAAGTGGAACTTTGCACGTAAGTGTTATATCTTTCTCGTGCCTTTTTCTTTCAAGCTTATTAATTTCTCTAATGTCGCTTCTTTTCTTTTCTCAGCAACCATGGGTGTTGTAGAGAATGTGCCCAACTTCCGTGGTTGGGTAGAGAAATTGTTGAAGACCGCTCCAATGGAGGGTAGGTCCTGGAAAAACCTTTCCAACCGTTACGGTTGGAAAGTAAAGACTCATGGTAAGAGTTTCTATTTTATCTTTCGCGTATATAAATATTTTCCTTTATTGTTCTAACTTTCATCCTTCTTTTCATCAGGATTTGCTATTCGGGGAGTTACTGCTAAGGCAGTTGTGGCCTCTCGTGACTCTTCGGGTACCCGTACCTCTTTAGCCCGAGAAATAGTCTTGGGTTCTTCTTCTGCAAAAAGAAAAGCTTCTGAGGAAGAAGACTCAGAAGAAGAGGATGAAGGAGGCTCCCTGGTGACAAGACCACGAGCTAGAAGACGTATCGTCTCTGATGACGAAGCTGAAGTTTCACCTCGTCTACCTCTTCCCGAGCCTGTTGATACCCCAATTGCTACTCCTGATGATGACGTCACTCTTCACGATACTCATGAGTCTATTGATCAACTTTTTATCAGTGGTTTTAGTAGTGGAAATTTAGGGCCTGTTTTAGATGAACTTCCCTTATCTTCCTTTTTACTCCCGCGCCTGTGATTCTTTCCTTACCTGCCTTAACTGTTTCTGTTCCTCCCTCTACTGTTTTTACTCCTTCCACCGCTCCTCCTTTGACAATTCCCCCACCTATCGTTCACCATACGGAGGTGGGTTCTTCGATTAGAAGTACTGCTATGAGGAGCGTAACTATTGAAGTTCCTGCTGATAGCAGCCTCTTAAGGAAGTCAGGTCAAGCTGACGTTTGGCTCGAGCCTTTAATTGGCCCAATCGAGAAAGCAAAACTAGAGAGCCATAGTAGCCTGACTTTAATGAATGACATAGTGCATGCCACTTTGAAGGTATTTTCCTTCTTTCTCTTCTTTACTCTGTAATAATTTCTATCTTCGAGATTCTTATTTCCCTTCTTTTTTTCTTAGGCCAATCTTATCGGCACTGAACTGATGAACAGAATCTCCCTCTTGGAGAAGGTAGCACGTGATTCAAAAAAGTTTGCACGTGATTCTCAGTTGGAAGCAATCAATTGGAAGGAACAATTTGACAGTGCTCAAATAGACAGTGCCGATAAGACTGCTCTAAGGTACTCTTGCTCTCTTGTAAATCCTCCATGCTCTAAGGTACTCTTGCTCTCTAAGGCTTCCTTGAACCAAGCAGAAAAAGAAAAAGAACGCCTTGAATCCTCCTTTTCAGAACAGCTGTCTAAGGCTAGCGAAGAGAACAGGGCGTTGAAGGCTCTGCTGAATCAAAAAGAAGTTTATGCTGGAGAGCTCGTGCTCTGCTGATAAGGTACGCGCTTTAGAGAGCTCTCATGTTTCTCTTCAAGCTTCTTATGACTCCGCCTTGGCCGAAAATGAGGAGCTCAAGAATGAGGTGGCTGCTTGGAAAAGGATTATGAGATCCTTGGAGAAAAATTTGATGTTGAGGTAAGTTGGGCTTTTTTGAATTCGCGTCGTGATACCCTAATTGAAGCTGGTCAAGAAAACTTCGACCTGGAGTCAGAATTAGCTAAGGTTAATGAGACCATTGAACAAGCTCAGCAAACACAGGACTTTCCTTCTCCCGTGATTGAAGCTCCCGTGGTTGAAGCTCATACGGGTATTGCATCTTCTTCGAGCCCAATCGAACCTACTGCTGCAAGCCAAGTTGAAACCGCATCTAATGATGCTCTTGCTCAAGTTGAGTTGGTTGCTGTGAATCAAGATCAACCCGCAACCGTTGATGCTCCTGTCCAAGTTGAGCCCGTTGCCGTTGATGCATCTTCTTCAGTTCCCACATCTTCTTAGTGAAAAATTTACGTTGTCTTGAATTCCTTCTTTTTTGCAGGCACCACTTTAGAAAGTTGTGTTAGAAACCCTTGGCTTCATTTGAGGGTTTATTTCAGAAAATTGTAATCAAACCCTTAACTTCATTTGAGGGTTGGTTTTGGAACATAAGTCTCCAAGTCTTTTATGGGGCAATCTGTATTTCGTGGTTTTATGACTAAATTCGTACTTAGTCTTAATTATTTAAGAAGTATTTTTTATGTTATTGTCTTAGACTTCTGTTTATTCTATTCTTGCCTTTATTCTTAAGGACTTATAGAATAGTTTGCATTTTTGTTTTTCGAAAATGCTTCTGTCAATCTCATGACTAAATAATTTAAACATGAGTTTTATAAAAGAGGGCCCTTTTATATTTCGACACTTAATGAAGAAGACGTCTCAACTTCATAATGGTGTTACCATACGATAAAAGAAATAGGAACACACATGTTTCTTTTGAAATAACATTGACAAGTTTTTTTATTTGAACTTTGTCCAGTTTTGAATAATACTTTACATGTATTTGAGTTACATCTATAACTTTCTCGTAACTGTTTTTCTTGTAACAGATTTTTAAGAAAAAATAATAAATACGAGGTTTTTCTTTATAACCCGTTTCAGAACAATAAACGCAAGGTTTTTCTTTATAACCTGCTTTAGTACATGGCTTTTACCCTAACTACAGTAAGGTTTTCTTTAGCCTTGGCTCGTGACTTCGTGACTTTTACTCTGCACTTGACTTTTTCAGGCTTGATTTCTCTTCAATCTTCTTTGCCTTCTTTATACATACTCGTGTATATTATGTAGTCCCCAAGTGTTTGAGTGTTGAAGTATGAGCACTTGATTGTTTCTCTCTTTTGGTCCTTTTCCTGAAAAGGAAAAACATACGGGACTCGAAGGTGCGATTTTAGATGAAGACTGCCTAACCCGTTTATATTTCTATCAGAATAATTGTAACCCTAGGCCAGGAATTTTAGTTTATTCCGGGTGCCTTACATGTCGTGACTCATCATTTAGTACGGGTTAGTTTATTGCCTATGTTTAACCAAAAAATAGAATTTCAGTTAAAACTAGAAATTAAGAGAAAAAAATCGGGTTACTGATAATCAGGAGACGAAAAGAATAAAGAATTTAGGAGAATAATAAAGCAGTAAATAAGTTTGTATTTCAATGTAATCTCGATGATATTTTGTGTCCTACAGATGTTGTGACTTTCTCCTTTTATAGTTAATTCTAAGAGAAAGTGTAATGCCTTTGTCTTAATGAGGCAATTATGAGCAATAAATGACATTAAAAGAAACGTTACTCAATCCTTCTTGTTAAATACAAATTCTCTAACGTATTTGGCATTTAATGTTGAATTTGGACTCTTTTACGCTATCAGATTCATGTCTTCAATTCCTTCTGATCTTCGAGCTTTAAATGACTCGAACAGGTACGAGTCTCGTTTCATTTGAATAATAGCTCGTGCCTTTAAGTATCTTCTCTCCCGCATCTGTTGTTGCTCGTGCCTTCTAACTGATTACCATGCTTTGACTATTTGACCGGTCCACGTGTCATGACACGTCATCTTCAATATTTAAATTCAGTTTTTTCCCAATACAGATAGTCCCCCCACTTTCCATTTATTTATCAATTAAATATTTGGGAAGTGGATCTTCATTAACAAGGGAATTTTTGCCATAATCAATGCTATGACAGTACTAACGCTTCAGTTGTCTCTTCTATTTATCGCACCATATACGTGTCGTCTTCTCATTAGTTCTGCGATTTTGCAGTCTTTTTCTAAGGCTTTTTTTTAACTCCACTATTCACGAAGTGATAGTTGCCTTTATTATAGGCTTTCCATCATTACACTTTTTAATTACCGCCGGTTGAGTTTATATATAAACTTGCCCCCTTTTTCCTTTGTCTTCTTCCTCACAAGCTCTTTACCAAATTTCTTGCTATTAACTCTTGTTCACTTCTTCTTCAATTCATACCTTCTCACTATGTCGTCTTCGAATCCTAACCCTAAAAGAGTCCCAATTCTTGATAGTTTTCCTAATGCTCCTGCTAGATATAGAAGAGGTAGAGGAGGTGTGCTTCGTGGTACAGGGTCGGTTGGTGGTGGTACCTCTGGTTCCATCATTCCTTCTTCTAGTTCCGGCAATATCTCTAGAGGCTCTCTTTCTAACAAGTCTTCTTCTAAAGGCAAAGAAACTTCTGAGTCTAACCAAGAGCCTCTGGTTGAAGAAATTGTGCCAACAGATTTATCCTTCGAACATGACAAAGAATCCCTTCATGACCAAGTGATTAAATTAGAAAGAGCTGATAAATATCCCTCTTTAATTACTGAACCTTTAATTCAGACTGTTCGAAGAGATTGCCGTTGGAGAGGTGACACCCAAATAGTTATTCCTACTCCACACCAAAGAATATCTTCTTATAGGGTTGGTTTTTCTTTCGTTTACACTTATCCCTTTACTTTGGGATTTATTCCTGCTATTGACCCTGTCATTCTTGACTTCTGTCGTTTTTTGAAAATTTGTCTGGCTCAAGTTGGTCCTCTCATATGGAGAGCAGTAGCTTGTTTGAGGTATATGTCAACCAAAGCTACTGTTGACTTTACTTTTCCTCATTTAATTCATCTTTATCACCCCAAACTATTCCGCAATGGTGTTTTCACCTTAACTGCAAGAAGTAAAAGGGTTTTGGTTAACCCTGAAGACACTAACGACCGTGGCTGGTACACCCGGTTTGTTGCTGTTCCCACAATTGATTTGGTGGGTGAATCAAATATTCCTTTTCCTGAGAAATGGAACTTTGCACGTAAGTATTTTCTTCCTTGCCGTATCTGCTTTTATTATTTCAGCTTCTTTTCTAACTTTATTATTATTCCTTTGCTTTTTTGTAGCAACCATGGGAAATGTGGAAACCGTTCCTAATTTCCGTGGTTGGGTAGATGCTGTCTTGAAAGCCGTGCCTATGGAGGCACGAACTTGGAAATATATTTCCAACAAACATGGTTGGAAAGTGAAAACTCACGGTATACATTCCTCTTTGCTTTTCATGTGTTAAATTCTTTTCCCCTCTTTTAACTTTCTATCCTTCTTATTGTCAGGATTTGCTATTCGAGGGATGCCGGCTGAAGTAGCCATCACTCTGCGAGCTTCTTCCGGTACTCCTCTTGCTTTGGAAAGAACAGAAGCCACGCTGTCAAAGAGGAAAGTGGTTGAAGAGGATTCTGACGTCGATGAAGACGATGATACCTCTTTGACAGCTCGTCCTAGAACTAGGAGGCGCATTGTTTCTGAGGATGAAACTGAGATCTCTCCTGCTCGTATCTCTGATCTCGTCACCATTACCTCTGATGAAGAGACCATTCCAAGGGACACCCCTGAATCCACTCATCGCCTCTTTATTGAGGGCTTCGAAAGTGGTGGATTAGGTCCGGTTTTAGATGAAGTCCCTCTCTCATCTTCCGTTTCTGTTCTTTCTGTTCCTCCTCCAACCTCAAGTGTTTTCTTACCAACTTTGTCAATTTCTGCTCCCTTACTTGCTTCGACTACTACTATTTTTACCTCTTCTACCGTTCCCCCTTCTATAGTTCCCCCTTCTTCTACTCATTATGTAGAAGAGGGTTCTAGTAGTAAAAGCATAGCTATGAGGAGTGTAACACTTGAGGTTCCTGCTAATAGCAGTCTTTTAAGGAAGTCTGGCGGAGCAGATGTTTGGCTTGAACCCTTAATTGGGGATATTGAGAAAAAGAAAATGGACAGTCATAGTTGCCTGACTCTGATGAACGACATAGTTCATTCCACTTTGAAGGTATGACCCTTCTTTCTTTACTTTTACCTAGAATTTTTCCGGTAATTCTAATTTTTCTTTCCTTATCATTTTCAGGTCCAACCTTATCGGTA
>NW_017674942.1:44795-64645 GCF_001879085.1 Nicotiana attenuata
CAATGTGAAGGTAGTATTTTGCCATCCATTGTCTCCAATTCATATGCTCCCTTTCCTGCAATATCACGAACTCTATAGGGTCCTTCCCAAGTTGGACTTAGTTTACCCGCGTTGGCTGCCTTTGTAGATTGGAAAACCTTTTTAAGTACGAAGCCCCCAACTTTAAAGAATCTGAGGCGTGCTTTCCTGTTGTAATATCGTTCTATGACTTGTTTTTGTGCTGCCATTCTTATTAATGCAACTTCTCTCCTTCCTTCAAGTAAATCTAGATTGACCCGCATCTCCTCATCATTAGATTCTTGTGTCGCTTGTGTGAACCGTGTGCTTGGTTCTCCTATCTCAACTGGAATTAAAGCCTCAGCTCCATAAACCAAGGAAAACGGTGTTTCCCATGTGCTTGTTTTTGTTGTTGTGCGATACGCCCATAAAACACTAGGTAGCACCTCTGGCCAATTTCCTTTTGATTCTTCCAAACGCTTCTTTAAATTATTGATAATAACCTTGTTTGTTGACTCTGCTTGCCCATAACCTACCGGATGATAAGGTGTGGACGTAATCCTTTTAATTTGCCAACTTTGAAAAAATTCTGTGATTTGAGCTCCTATAAGCTGAGGACCATTATCACATACGATCTCCTTCGGTACGCCGAATCGGCATATGATGTTTCGCCAAATAAAATCTTTGACTTCCTTTTCTCGTACCTGTTTGAAGGTTCCTGCCTCTACCCATTTAGTAAAATAATCAGTAAGTACGAGCAGAAATTTTACCTATCCTTTTGCTTGTGGTAATGGACCCACGATATCCATTCCCCATTTCATGAATGGCCATGGTGCGATGACCGGATGTAATAATTTCGCGTGTTTATGCATGTTGTTACCGTACCTTTGACATTTATCACATTTGGCCACGAAACTTTCCGCTTCTTCTTCCATTTTTGGCCAGTAGTAACCTACCCTGATTAAGGTTCTTACCAATGATCTTTCTCCGGCGTGATTTCCACAATGCCCCTCGTGTATTTCCCTCATTACGTACTCTGTTTGAGAAGGTCCGAGGCATCTAGCTAAGGGACCACCGAACATTTTACGATATAGGTTGCCTTGATTTAAACAGTAGCGAGCAGCATTTTTTCGAAGTGCATGGGCTTTTTTCTTGTCATCAGGGACGGTTCCATGCTGCAAAAAAGCAACAATCTCGTTCCTCCAATCCCACGTTAAATTATTAAAATTTACCTCATTTTTATCAGGGTCGAGAGCTGAATGAAATAAATGAATAACCGAAGCGTTTGTATCACTTGCCACGTCAGCCGCAGATGCGAGATTAGCTAAAGCGTCTGCTTCAAGATTTCATCCCTTGGTATTTTTGTAACTTTCCAGGTTTGAAATTGCTTTATTAACTCCCGCACCTTTTCTAAATATTGTTGCATCCTTGTTTCCCTGGCTGTATAAGTCCCCAGCTTTTGATTAACCACGAGTTGTGAATCGCCCTTGATTATAATCTGATTTATGCCAAGTTCTCGTGCCAATTCTAAACCTGCAATCACAGCCTCATACTCTGCCTCATTGTTAGTTATAGAATGACATTTAATAGCTTGCCGTGGTACCAAAATAATCCCTAAAACTGCTCCTTTTATATTAGATGAACCATCGGCGAATAAAGTCCAAGTTCTTGGATTAGCTCCATTAAGCACCTGTAATTCTTTTTGTGCTTCTAATTGCATCCCCTGGCTAAAATCAGCCACGAAATCAGCTAACACTTGTGATTTTATAGCAGTTCTAGGTTGGTATGTGATTTCATATTCACTTAACTCTATAGCCCATTTGGCCAACCTACCTGATAACTCATGCTTATGTAATATATTACGTAAAGGGTAGGCAGTTACCACAGCAATTGGATGACACTGAAAGTAAGGTCTTAATTTCCTAGATGCCATGATTAATGAAAGTGCAAGCTTTTCTAATTGAGGATACCGCGTTTCCGCATCTAACAGAGATTTACTAACATAATAGATAGGGGATTGTTTACCTTGTTCTTCTCGAACCAAAACAGCACTTACCGCTACTTCTGAAACAGCAAGGTAAATGAGCAGTCTTTCCCCAACCTTTGATTTTCCTAGCAAAGGTGGATTTGATAAGTATGCTTTCAAATCCCTGAGTGCCTGTTGACATTCCTCATTCCATTCGAAATAATCCTGCTTTTTAAAGGCTGAGAAGAATTTAAAACATTTCTCTGATGATTTAGAAATGAATCTTCCCAAGGCTGCAATCCTCACTGTTAATCTTTGAACTTCTTTCTTGCTCGAAAGTATATCAGGGATTTCCTCAATGGCCTCAATCTGTGCAGGATTCACCTCATACCACGGTTAGAAACAAGAAAACCCAAGAATTTACCTGACGCAACACCAAATGCACATTTTTCGGGGTTTAACTTCATATTAAATTTTCGCAAAATCTTAAACGTTTCAGACAGATGCGATATATGATCTTTTAAATACTGAGTTTTAACAAGCATGTCATCTATGTATACCTCCATAGTCTTACCTAAATGCTCTTGGAACATTTTGGTAACTAACCTCTGATACGTTGCGCCTGTATTCTTTAGACCAAAGGGCATTACTTTATAACAGTAAGTCCCCCTGTCTGTTATGAAGGAAGTTTTTTCTTCATCTCCTGGATCCATTTTAATCTGATTATACCCTGAATATGCATCTAAAAAACTTAATAGTTCATGACCTGCAGTTGCATCAATCAATTAATCTATGTGTGGCAGTGGAAAAGAATCTTTAGGGCAGGCTTTATTAAGATCTGTGTAATCTACGCAAATCCGCCACTTACCGTTCTTCTTTGGAACTACAACAGTGTTAGCTAACCAGTTAGGATACTTTACCTCACGAATAGAGCCAATTTTTAGCAATTTTTGGACTTCTTCTTGAATCACCTGATTCTTGAAAGTTCCTTGCTTTCTTTTCTTTTGCTTGACTGGAGGATATGAGGTATCTTCATTTAGTTTATGAGTCATCACCTCCGGTGGTATCCCTTTCATGTCAGTATGGGACCAAGCAAAACAGTCTGTGTTAGCTTTTAAAAATTCAATTAACTTACGCTTCACCTCCGGGCTAAGATTGGCTCCTATATACACTTTTCTCTCTGGCCAGTGTATAAAAAAAACCACAGCCTTCAGCTCTTCTATCGTCGTTTTGATGTTTTCATTTTCCTCTGGTTCTTGAATGTAATCGGGCCTTGAATCTACATCTATTTGTTCTTGTTCAGTTGAGGTTGACGCTATGTTATCCCCAACTGAATTCTGTAATTGCTATTTTTCTTCACCCTTCGTACTTGAATCTGCCACGGAGTTGATGTTCCTAGATATCTGTTGATCTCCCCTGATTTGACATATTCCCCATGGCGCTGGAAATTTAATGACTTGATGCAAGGTTGAAGGAACAGCGTTCATTTCGTGGATCCATGGTCTCCCAAGAATCATATTGTAAGCCATCTCCATGTCTACTACCTGGAACTTTGTATCTTTGATGACTCCTTCAGCAAATGTGGTGAGTGTTACCTCTCCTTTTGTAACGATGCTGGAATTATCAAACCCGGATAGAGTATATGCCTTTGGTATTACTTTTTCTTCAGCTTGCATCTCACGTAATACTCTTAATAGAATAATATTTACGGAACTACCTGGATCAATCAAAACTCGTTTTACATTAGTATCGTATACAATTAAAGATATTACCAGTGCATCGTTATGAGGAGTTAACACGCCATCTGCATCTGCATCACTGAATGTAATGTTGTCTTCTTCTAAAACTTGCCGCACCCGTTTTCCTTGGGTAATTGTTACTTTGGAAATTTTGTTAGCAGCAGTATATGATATACCATTGATGTCTTCACCCCCACTTATAACGTTGACAGTTCTTTTGGGAGAAGGTGGTTTTGGAGGCTCCTGCCTGTTCTTCATGTATGCCTGTTTACCTTTCTCACTGAATAACTCAGTGAGATATCCTTGTTTTAACAAATGATCAACTTCACCCTGTAAAAACCTGCAATCTGCTGTTTTATGCCTGTGATCGCTATGAAATTCGCACCAATGATCAGGGTTTCGTCTGTTTGGATTTGATCTCATTTCCTTGGGCCACCGTACCTTATCTCCCATGCTTCTTAAAACAGCCACGAGCTCAGAAGTGCTCACGTTGAAATTATAACCGCCAAACCTTGCCTTTAGACCTCCATCATTGTCTCGTGACTCACGTGCGCTTCGGTCACTCCCAAATCATGATGAGCCTGACTCTCTATTCCTTGATCTGTGATCGTACCTCTGATTATCCTGTTTTGACCGTGAGTCTCTTCCCGCAGGTCCCATGTATGGCTCGTACCTGTTTTTACCGGATCTTTTTTCGGACTCTGAACGTCTCGAACTTACCTTTTCTTCTTTTTGAAATCGTGGAACAGTATCTTCCTCAATCCTCAGCTTCGTGCTATACCTGTTATAAACATCATTCCACGTTGTAGCGGGGAATTCTCGAAGGCTTTCCTTGAGTTTTCTCGTAGCTTCCGAGCTTTTTCATTCAAATTACTTGTGAAAGCTATAGCCGCCAGTTGTCAGGTACACGTGGCAATGTCATTCTTTCACGTTGAAATCTGTCCACGAATTTGCTAAGTAGTTCTGAGTCCCCTTGCTTGATTTTGAAAATATCCTCCATTCTTTTCTCTACTTTTTGAGCTCCCGAGTGTGCTTTGATGAAAGAATCTGCAAGCTCAGCAAAAGAATTTATTGAATTTTTGGGTAAAAGAGAATACCGTGTTAGTTCTCCTTTGGTGAGTGTTTCACCAACTTTTTTGACTAATACTGATTCAATCTCCTGCTTGTCAAATCATTGCCTTTTACGCCCGTTGTGAATGCAGTCACGTGGTCTCGTGGGTCTGTCGTTCCATCATATTTTGGAATATCAGGCATTTTGAACTTTTTTGGAATTGGAAGTGGAGCAGCACTTGGCTTCCAGGGTTGTTTCGAATATCTATCCATATCTACCCCTTTGATTATGGGTGGCACCCCGAATATCTGCTCTATGCGCTCACTTTGCTCCTTGAGCTGTTTTTGCAAGGTTAGTACTAAATTTTGTAAATCGGAATTAAATACATTACCTGGTTCTCTGTCCTGAGATTCGCTGGGAGTTCGTCCACCGCCTGAGTTAATAAGCCCAGAACGAGGGTTTTCCAAAGTGTTGTTATTTGGAGTAGGTGTGGGTGTTGCAACAAGTAACTGATTAACAAGTGCCTCAACAGCTTTATTGACCTGAGCAGCAATTAATTTCTGCAAAGCCTCATCAACAGCTTCAGCATTTTCAAATTGACCATGCTCGTTTATTTGAGACCCATCAGGAGTGCCCTCACGAGATTGACGTGGTGAGCCGTGTGGAGTAGAAACTCGAGCGTTAATATGCTGTGGATCTTCCTAATTTTGTTGATTCATTTGGTTTCCTTGAGTGTTATCATTGTTGTTCGACATAGTTGATGCAACAAGGAAAGTTAAGCGAAAAATAGATTATCAGATTCCCGGTAACGGAACCAATTTGTTTAACCAAAAAATGGGATTTTAGTCAAAGCTAGAATTTAGAAGAACTCGGGTTACTGATAATCAAGAAAATGAATGAAAAGAAGTAATTCTGGATAGCAAGATGATAATCAAGAGAAACAAATAAATCAATGTCTATTCCAATAGTATTTCGTGTCCTTACAACTGATCATACATCTCCTTTTTATAGATACCTTTGGAAATATACGTTTTTCTCATAATGAGGCTATTATGAGTAATTAAAGACATTGAATGTTACGTTATACAATCATTACATTTAAAACATATTCTCTAACGTATTCAGCATTTAATACCCATGAAATGCTGCATCTGTACTTTTTTCCATTGTCAGATTCATTCCTTCTGATTCTCGGATATAAATGACTTAAATAGGTACGGGCGCCGAGTTATTTGTCTGATTGCCCGTGCCTCTTCCTCTTTCTTTGCTCGAACCTGTTGCACCTCATGACTCTTGGCTAATTGCAATTCTTTGATCATTTGACCAATCCACGTGTCTTGACACGTCACCTTTATATATAAATATAATTTTTCTCAATACAGCTCGGTTATTACTTAGATTAGTTGTTGTATACCAGGGGTGAGCAAAAAATTCGAAAAAATTAATAAACTGAACCGGACCAAATTAATTTGGTATTTCAGTATCGGGTTTTCGGTACTAACTCTATATTAACTTTTAAAAGAATTCGGTACTTCGATATGGTTCTTTGTATTAAACTTTCGATACTTCAGTAAATCGAAATACCGAACTTTTGAAAAAGAAGAGGTTGACCTTCAAGAAAATATAAGTTTTTGTTGTTTCCGAACCATTATAAAAAAGTTATTTCTTACTCTAAATATGCAAATATTCTTGTTAGAGATATAACCAGGTCTTTATCATCTTCTAATGTAGTTCTCTTCAATATTATGAGAGTGCACTAGTTTTTTATTCTAAGGTCGGAGAACCTTCTTTTTCCTTAAGATGCCTATACGCGTTGGTTATATAGGAACAATGGTGGTAGTATGTAATGCCTCCAGAGCACATAAAAACTACAGATTATCCTAAATAAGATATATCTATGCTTGAATACATTCCTTTTTTGGACTATTATACCAAGGTTTGTGGAACATAGTGATGTAGACCAATCTTTTATGTGTCAAATTGTCATTCCTCTCTAAATTAGTGTAGTATAGCTGATGTCTTGTTACAGTTTCTACTTTACCTCTAGTTTTTTATTAGAAAATGCATCGGAAAAATGGATCTTTACCTCCGGAATTAGAGAACAAAATACATTAGAAAAACGGATCTTATATTCTTGTGTGAAATCATGAATTAAAGTTCACCACTTTTTCATTCACAAAGACTTGGTATGATATCAAAACCGTACTGTACCAATCGTACCGAACTATTTTGGTACGATATTTGGTATGCACGATTAATAAATCGTATACCGAAGTATCGTACCAAACTTCCTAAATATCGTATCGAAGTACCGAACGCCTACCCGTACTAACAAGATGAGCCTATTGATGTAACTAATACAAGGGTAAAATAAAAAAAATAAAAACTATTTAATTTTATCTTGGTTAAATAAAATTACAAGTATTTTGAGAAGTGTATTTTTAGTTAGAACGACACGTATTTTGGGATGAAGGGAGTATTAGACTAAGTCATTTATAGGCATATGTTTGTTCACTTGCATTTAGATACAACAAAATTTCATATTTTGACGTTAATATTTCATTCTTGCTTAAAATACGGACACTCATAAAGTATGATAGGGTCCCATTTGGGGAATAAATGCTACCATGTTCAATTGGTATGCAATTGATGTCACGCCCCAAAGGCGAGCCGACACTCGGTACCTCACTTGATCAAGTGCACTAACTTGAGACTGAGGGACTATGAACATACAATGTGATACTTTGGCCGCAGGGCTGTATTGGTGAAAATTAGACTCGTCATGTGGGTCTATTAAATGGCGACACGTGTCAGCAAAGTTTGAAGAAAAGTGAAGAATGACATGTAAAAATGATATGTGAAACACCCCCGGACCGAACATACTGTGCCTGTTAGCCTCGGAACTGATCATCATGAAATAGCCCAGATCAGGTGCGGGAGAATGTCTCATAATTACAAATGAGGAAGGAATCAATTAATCCCGAATTATATGGGATTTACCATCATTACACCATCAGTTACAAATCAATTATTATTAAATGCAATAAATGATTGTAACGGTCAGAACAAGGCAATCAATTACAAGATTGACTCATCATTTACGGAATTAACTCATCAGTTATGGAATTCCAACATTTACACAGCTGTTACAAGTCTTCCAAAAGTAATTGGATGAATTGAGTAAATGCTCATAATGGACCCATAATTCAAGGAGAATGGTTACTTAGATTTAGACCTATAAATAGACATACTTTTACCACCATCAGGGGAATCTAATTTTCTTCTCTACAATTCTATACATTGTAATTTATAGCATATTGCTCTCAAGTTAGTCATAGTTCGGTCCTTCAAGCTCTGTTCGGCTCATTATCATATCAAGGATCATTCAATAAGAATTCTTTCTTCTCTGCTTTATTTTTATTATATTATTTGTCATTGAATTTATTTTCCACTTCTCTATCACGTTGTATTAACGAAATTTTGTATCTTTCGGATTGAATCGGTTGCTTGTGGCCCGTCATATAAAATTATTGCTTTGACCTTGAAAACTATTTTTTGGGTTAAACAGTTTGGTTTCGTTACCGGGAACTCAAGCAAATTGTCTATTCATCCAAAGATAGTAACAATTTTTGTTAATCGCTTGTTTTCAGTTTATACCTTCATCATGGCCAAAATTTACCAATCAACACAGTTGAGGACAACCAAGTTGGAGATGGCTTTACCATGCAAAATAAAAAGGGAAGAATAGCCATGATAATGATATGTAAGCAACAAGCAGAGAAAAATAGAGAATGTATATCGATATATTGGTACCGCAACTATCAGTACCAGAACTGATTATAACGGATCTGTACGAAATAGTTCCGGAACAGAAGGTTCAGATACACCAGGTAATTTTAATTTGTAAAATTTAGTTCTAACCTTACAAAAACAGATCAAGGAACAGAACGAGCGGATAGAACACCTCCGGGAATTCCTATCTATCCTGCGAGAATGATATGCATAACCGTTGCAGCACCGGAATTTAAACGGAAGAAGACACGGTAAGTCAAATAGACACTAATAAGATGTCCAAAAACAGGTTCGAAAACCAAACCGAGGTGATTCCGGATCCGATTGAAGGAGTCATAAGAATAACGTCGGACCTTTCCGGAACTGAGGAGTAAAATTTACATTCGATATGATACAAAGCTCCAAATAGAGGAAGACACTTACTTTCAATTGAAAGTCAAAAACAGGTCCGAGCGAAGAGATACGAGATTTTCTTCACGGGCTGGAAAAGATCCGGATCTACCCAAATAGGTAAGGAATTACCTTGCTAAATTGAAAAAATCTAATAAATAGGAGAAGAATGAAGATTAGGAAGAGCATATGGGTAAAACACCCACGAGATTGCTTACAAAGATATCACACATAACAACTAAAAAAGAAGAGATAGCTGCGAGATGGAATAGACCACGAGAAAGGAAGGTTCATTAATAACCTTGGACAATTATACAAATATTTTCGAAAGCAATCATTGAACCAAAGGCATCAGAAGCCACGAGGTCAAATGCTGAAGAACTAGAAATTATCATTGACTTCCCAAATAGGAAGGTTTGTGTTGGTCGAGACTCGACACCGAATTTAAAGGTAAGTTGATTAAACTTTTGCATGCTAGCAAGTATTGCTTTTCTTGCCTCCATGCTAACATAACAGGTATACCACCGGAGGAAAAGGTTTATATGCTTAATATTTACCCGCGGTATAATCCGGTCAAGCAAAAGAAGAAACTAGAGTCAAATAATAAAAGATAAAGTTACAGAACTTCGAAAGATCGGTTTAGTCCGAAAAGTCGAATCACTCGAACTTGCTATCTAACAACAACGCATCATTACCTTCAAAATTCTGAGGAGAAATATGATTGCAGCTACACCAAATTGTCTCGGATGTTTTGGTAAATGCAATTTTAATTCAAGAAGATAAAGGTACACATTCTCCTATCTATTATAAAATGCTCTTAGATACGGAAACTACATATCTACATTTTGATAAGTTGGCATTAATTGTAGTTGCCCTAAATCTAAGGTTTTATTTTCAATGTCATTCAATTCGCGCAGTCACTATATTTTCATTGCGCAATATTGTGCATAAACATGAACTGTCAGGAAGGTTAGCTAAATGAGTAGTCAAACTAAGTGAATATGATATTGTTTATCAGTCACGTACGGCTATAAAATCACAAATTTAGCAGATTTCATGATTAATCTTAGCTCGAATATATTACCCCAACATATTATTTATGGGATAATTCTCGGGATCTGGACCTTCTACACAATTAGGTCCACAAGTATTAAACTTCCCGAGTTAGGGACAATACTTAATGCCTATCAGGGAAAGTAGTTAGATAATTCATAAAAGTTATTTTATTAGTAACAACAAAGACGAGTATGAAACATATGCTACAGGGCTTAAATTAGCTTGGGGACTCAGAGAAAAAATATTAATTAAACGATTGATCAAATCCAAGAAAACTATGCAGCCCAAGAAAATCGAGCCAGATGTACTAGTCTCGGATCTATTGCTGATATCACTGACTCCGAAAGCAACGCCGGGCACTTATTGAGAAATATCGTTTCCGGATCAAACAATCTCGGGATTGATCCATCTCTTATTTAGGCGATCCCTGATCTATCATCAATTAGAATGAAAATGAGGTAAGCCTGACTAATTTAATTTGAATTGGCATAATAAATTCATTTATTACTTGCAGAATGGGACTATACCCAAAGACAAGCATGCTCTCGATAACTCTGAGTGCGTCTCATCCCGTACTGCCTGCCTTGTTGAAGGAGAATTATATTGAGAATATTCAAGGCTCCAAAAGCTAAAATGCCACATGGGCCAAACAAACAAAATATATGATGGGAGAAATTTATAAAGAAAGTAGTGAAAATTACTCCGGTAATAAGGCTTTAAATCAAAACTCATCAAAGTCAGTATGAATAGCTCAAATCAAGATATGGCATGATCCTCGAAAATATTTTGGAACCTCCGTAGTTCGCGATCAGAGTATAAAATATTTGATAAAAAGAGCTTCAGTACCGTCCCTATGTTGGAACCGGACCATTTGAAAGTCCATGAATATCGAAACTAACTATCCTACTGGGGACTATTAAACTGCAGACCGATTCCAGTGTTTGAGTTCTCATACCTCAAAACTCAAACACTGGGAAGATTACTTATACTTGAAGATTAGTCAATTTGACCTGACATTATAAGAAGTGATACAAACAATTGATTGCCTTGGGAGATAGAATTCCTAAGAGTATTCCGACATTAATTACCAGCTCAACTCAGTTAGTTGTATTACTCATATCAAGCATAAACACTTCAAACAATGTTGAATGAGTTCTTCAAAAATACGTATACTATACGTACACAAAAAGGATCGAGAACTCCATGACAAAGTCAAGAATCCCACGATAAAAAATGAGAGTTTTACATCTAAGTCAAGATAAAGGTATGCAAATATGCCACCAGAATAAAATTCACTTTGAACAAATACGCAACTTATATCGGTCCAACAATGACCATTCAAGCTAAATATATAAGCCTTTCTTAATGGCTAATTGTATTATGACTCGGATCGATTATCCCGTAAATCTCAAATATTATTTCGGACATGTGTCCCTCTTTACTTGGAAGTATGTTCATATACTCCAATTTAGATTCAAAATCCAATCAGATTAAATGTCTCTTCAGGACAAATCTACTAAGATATATATTTATTTGGGATCAATACTCCCTCAAACTCAATGTCTTACCGGGATCAATACTCCCGTAAATCATAATGGGGTCAATACTCTTGTAAATCCTACCGGGATTAATAATCCCTCAGACTAAAAGTTTACTCGGATCAATCGATCCTATTTTACGCCCGAATGAAAAGGAGACGTCCTATCCATAGCGTTTAAAGTATATAAAAGAGCTCTCTTTTATTTAAAAGTTAGACACCCAAAGGTGCAACTTTAGACATCACACAAGTAACGATGCATCCAAATATATATTTTAAGTCTAAAAGACTAAGTATGAGCACTCAAATAATTTTCTAAAGTGCCAAGAAAAACTTGTACTCGGATAAATTCTCTAAAAAACCAAATGATGATATTAGACCCGAAAGATACGAGGAACATTGTATTATTCCCGGTCTAGGTTACAACCCTTTTGATAAAAAAAAGGGGGGGTTAAGCAGTCATCATCTAAATATATACCTCCGAGTCCCGTATGTTTTTCCTTTTCAGGAAATGGACCACATGGAAGGAATAATCAAATGCTCGAGATTTCATACTTCAAAGCTCTAACACTTGGGGGACTATATATATGGAAGGCAAAGAAGACTAGAAAAATCAAAATTCAAGTCAAGCCTAAGGTCTACCCAACAAATCGAAAGTTAAGAGCAAAGTCACGAGCCAAAAGCACAAGCCTGACTCGAAAACCTTTGAAAATATATTCATAAATATAAACGAATGTTTCAAAAAAGGTTAAAGGCAGAATATTAGTTACGGGTAAAAATGCACATCTTTGTACTTACTAAAAAACTGTTTTAACTGAAAACAGTTACGGATAAAAAAGCATTACCCTTGTATTCATTTGAAAACTGTTATCAATAAAAATAGTTATGGGTAAAATTCATACCCTTATATTTAAAACTATTGTAAACAAAAATAGTTATCCCCCTGTACTAATTCAAAAAAAACTGTTGCAAAAGAAAAACAGTTACGAGTGCAAGCTTATATCGAATCTGTTAAAAGAAAAAACAGTTGCAAAATGAGTTATAGACGATACATAAACACATGTGAAATGTTATGAAAGTTCAATGTAAAAACTTTCTCCAAAACATTGTTAAAGAAAAACATGTGAAAATTCATATCTCTCTTTTGTATATTTACACCATTATGAAGTTGAGACGTCTTCTTCATTAAGTGTCGTTCATAAAAGGGTCCTCTTTTATAATTCGTGCTTATTCAAAAAAGTCACGGAGCATTAAACTATTTTTAATGCAAAGTTAAAGGGTAAAACAAAAACCCAAACATTAAAACAGGCAGAAAATAAAGCCGAAATATATATATCAAACTTTGCAAACATAAGGCAAAGATTTGTCTTCAAACCCCGAAACAAGACATGGGTAAACCAACCGATTATTGACGAAAGGAACATAAGCGATGGAGTTATCATCTGAATCTCTAAGTTCTGCACTCTTTTTTCCTTCGTCCGATTTTTGTCCCTATTGGGTTTTTCCGGCAAGGTTTTTAATGAGGCAGAGGCAAGGATGAAAAGGATAAAATTTTTCACTTTCCGGTCACATCATAGTAAGTAACCGGAAAGTGGGGGGACTATCTGTATTGGTGAAAATTAGACTCGCCATGTGGGTCTATTAAATGGCGACACGTGTCAGCAAAGTTTGAAGAAAAGTGAAGAATGACATGTAAAGATGATATGTGAAACACCCCCGGGACCGAACATACCGTGCATGTTAGCCTCGGAACTGATCATCATGAAATAGCCCAGATCAGGTGCGGGAGAATGTCTCATAAGTACAAATGAGGAAGGAATCAATTAATCCTGGATTATATGGGATTTACCATCATTACACCATCAGTTACAAATCAATTATTAATAACTGCAATAGATGATTGTAACGGTCAGAACAAGGCAATCAATTACAAGATTGACTCAACAGGTACGGGATTGACTCAACAGGCACGGGATTGACTCATCAGTTACGGAACTAACTCATCAGTTATGGAATTCCAGCATTTACACAGCTGTTACAAGTTTTCCAAAAGTAATGGATGAATTGAGTAAATGCTCATAATGGACCCATAATTCAAGGAGAATGATTACTTAGATTTAGCTCTATAAATAGACATACTTTTACCACCATCAGGGGAATCTAATTTTCTTATCTACAATTCTATACATTGTAATTTATAGCATATTGCTCTCAAGTTAGCCATAGTTCGGCCCTTCAAGCTCTGTTCGGCTCATTATCCTATCAGGGATCATTCAATAAGAATTCTTTCTTCTCTGCTTTATTTTTATTATATTATCTGTCATTGAATTTATTTCCCACTTCTCTATCACGTTGTATTAACAAAATTTTATATCTTTCGGATTGAATCGGTTGCTTGTGGCCCGTCATATAAAATTATTGCATTGACCTTGAAAACTATTTTTTGGGTTAAACAAGGGCCACATTGCAGGATAATTTGTGAAACAAAATATAAAACTTAATGGAGACCAGCTCCAACTGAAAATCAGTATAAAGCTGGGTCGACAAGGCCGTCATAATTACTACAGCTAACAAACCAAAAATATATACATATAAGGTCTATGGCTGTCCAACGGGACGGGAGAGACGAGACGGGACGAAATTAACGAGACCGGACAGGACGACATTTAAGCGGGATGGGACGAGACAAACGGGAACAAACGGTCGTCCCATCCCGTCCCGCTAACAAACGAGATGGGACGGGATGAGACGGGACGGAACGGGACAGGACGGGTTCGTGGGCCTTAATTGTATTTTTTTTATAAAAAAAAAGCGTCTAGTTTTTTAAAAATATTATATTTTTAAAGTTTGTAACGGCTAGATTTTTGACTTATTTATAAACTTAAAAGTTGCTATGTTAAAACGAAAATTAGAAAACTAAGTAAAGAATTATAAAATATTAAAACAAAAGACTTGTAATGAAATACTCTAGTAATTATAAATTTATAATAGAGTTATAATTTATTTAATATAATTTCAAAGTATTAACTATTAAGTAACTAAGACAATTCATAAAAAAAAATTCAACGCTTAGAGCCTTTTATTTTATTAATAGAACTTTCAAATCTCAAATACAAATATAATTCTTTTGAAGAGCACATAATCTATGCAGCCACCTTCTAGGAAGGTTCTGTTTGAACCAGGCCTCTTAATAGCCAATTACAAATTATCATACTAATATTTGTAAGCTCCTATATAGCTTCTTTGTAACTTATCAATAATATCTCTTGGACATTCTAATGGAATTGGCAATTTTGATTGATGTTCCATGAGCTTCATGCCGTCATCGCTCCCATTGGTAAGTATCTCATTGTATTATTCTTCTTCCCTAGTGGTTAATTTTTCAAAACCAAGATTTCTTCTTTCTGAATTATTCCAATCTCTGAATAATACGGAAATCTCTAGACTGTCCTTCGCTAATGCATGTCTATGATCTCCAATTTGAAAACTTGTCGCGCTAAAAGCACTCTCCGATGTTATTGATGATTCTTGAATAGCCAGGATATCTGTAACGACCCGACCCATCGTATCAGGTATTACCGCCCTGTTTTCCTCATTTATTGCTTCTTCATGTTTCATTATCAGCAACGAGTGAGTTAGAGTTGAATTGAATTGGTTTGGATAGGAAATGAGACACTTAGTCTCTTTAAGGAAGGCTTAAATTGGAAAGTCAACCGGACGTTGACTTATGAGTTCGAAGGTTCGGATGTGATTTCAGATGATCCGGTTAGCTTCGGGAGATGATTTGTGACTTGGGAGCGTGATCTGAATTGGTTTTGGAGGTCCGGTGTAGAATTAGGCTTGAATTGGCGAAGTTAGCATTTTGGCGAAATCCGGTTGATAGGTGAGATTTTGATTCGAGGGTCGGAATGGAATTCCGAGAGTTGCAGTAGCTTTGTTAGGTGATTTTGGAGATGTCTGCAAATTTTCAGGTCAGTCGGACGTCGCTTGGTTGGGTTTTTGATCGAATGCGAGTTTCGGAAGTTTTTAAAGAACTTAGGCTTGAATCCGATGAGAATCGATAATTTTAGTGTTTTTTGATGTGTTTTGATGATTGGAATAAGTTTGGATAATGTTTTAAGTCATGTTGGTGCTTTTGGTTGAGGTACCGGGGGGCCTCGGGATGATTCCGGATGGCTAACGGGGAGTTTTTGGAATTTCATACAGCTGAAGGCATGCTGTTTCTGGCATTCTCGCTTCTGCGGGTCTTGGACCGCAGAAGCGGAGCCGCTTAAGCGGAGCTGTGATCGCAGAAGCGGTCCTTGAGGGCTTGGCAATTTCCGCAGAAGCGGAAGGCAGTCCGCAAAAGCGGACATCGCAGGAGCGGGTGGTGACCGCAAAAGCGGTCCTGAGGATTTTAAGTTAGACCGCAGAAGCAGTTATTTTGCGCAGAAGCGGGAGCCGCAGGTGCGGTATCCCAACCGCAGAAGCGAAACCTGGCTGAGTTTAAGTGAACAGTGTTTTCACTATTTTGAAAGAGAAGAAACATTTTGGACTTCGGACTAAGGAGATTTTGGGCGATTTTTGAAGAGAGTTTCGAGGGCTATCATCAGGTATGGATTCTTGGGCTTAGATTATGTTATTATTGTGTATAAACATGAATTAACACTGAAAACCCAAGGAATTAAAGGGTAAAAATGGGGTAAGTTAGGGTTTGAGAATTTTGATGTAAAAATAGAATTTGGAGGGTCAAACGAACTCCGATTTTGGTGAACTTTATATGTATGGACTCGTGGCGAGATGAGGAATCCGGTGGTGTAAATTTTGTAATTTTTCGAGAAGCGGGCCCGGGGCTCGGGTTTTGCTAGTCTCGAGATTTCTGCTATTTCTTGGATGTTTTCGGTTGGGTATTGTTCCCTTGGCATATTGTAATGTATTCGCTCTGATTTTGGTTAGATTCGACGCGCGTGGAGGCCAGTTTGAGGGGCAAAGGCGTCGAGAGCTAGAGATTTCACTGGTTCGAGGTGAGTAATACTTGTAAATGATATCCTGAGGGTTTGAAACCCCGGATTTGCACATCATAGTGCTGTATTGTGGTGACTTGCACGCCAGGTATGAGCGTGGGGTAGAGCACCGTTGGGGATTGTGACTTGGTCCGTCCCGGTTGTTGATTTTACTGCGTAATTGACTGAAACCTACTTGATGCTATCGTGATTTGGGTTGATTGCCATGTTTTGGGCTTCGTGCCGATTATCTAAATGCTTTAGGGATTATTATCACTGTGTTCATGAAACTTGGCATATTAAATGACTTCAGTCCTAGTTAAACACTATTTTGAAATGTGCAGTCATATTGCTAAAAGTTTAAATACTTAAATTGCATTTTTCTGATGTTTTGAGTTAAAAGCTATTACTTGACATTGCCCGAGTGGCTCATTTGCATGTTCTGGACTGAGGATGGATCGAGCTACACGCCGCAGCGATACTATGATGATATTGCGCTTGGGTTGTAGGAGCCCCTCCGGTGTCTGAACCCCCACAGTGAGCGCGGGTACCCAAATGGATCGGGCTGCACGCCGCAGCGGTCATATGCATTGCATTGCATTCACGCACTGGTTCCTGTTTGTAATACGTGTCATGACAATCATCACTCTCTTTTCATTGGCATTCATGCTACTTCTTGCACAGTTTACCAGACGCCCTGGTGTTAATTGTTAGTGGAGTGCTGTGCCCGAGGGGCTGACTTATGTGCAGACTTGCATTATCTGATTATGCATTCATTTGCTTGACTGTCGGAAAAGGATATTTTCAAAAGAGGTTTTTAAATTGAGCCAGATATTTTCTAAAGGATTTTTCACGGTTTTACTGTTTTTCTCAAAGGGTTGTATTGTCCTATATAGCATGATGGAGTGCTCTTACGTGATTTCTTGCCTCTCAGTTATTATTTACTCTTATTACTACTGAGTTGGAAGTACTCACTTTACTCCCTGCACCTCGCGTGCAGTTGCAGGTATTGTTCACCCGGTAGCGGGTGATTAGCGGACTGAAGGTAATACTAATGTAGCTGAGCAAGGTGACCGCCAGCGTTCGCGGCACCGGACTTCATCTTTTGGATTCCAGATTTCATTATATATATATGACCCTGTAGTTGTGTTCCTACTTCTTAGATGCTCGTGACTTGTGACACCCCGGTTGGGTAGAAATTAACAGTTTCTAATGCCATTAAGTTGTATCTTCTATTCATTTAGATTTAATAATTTTCTAGTGAAAGGATTTGGGTAAGTTGGTTGGCCTTGTCTTCACGAGAGGCGCCATCACGACCGGGTTTGGGAATTGGGTCGTGACAAGTTAGTATCAGAGCCTAGATTACTAGGTGTCACGAGTCATGAGCAGGTTTAGTAGAGTCTCGCGGATCGGTACGGAGACGTCTGTATTTATCCTCGAGAGGCTGCAGAACCTTTAGGAAAAACTTCCCATTCTTGGAATTTTTATCGTGCGTACTTGATTCAGCTTGAGATATAACTCTTGAAATTCCTTCCACACGTCTGTATGCGCACGTGAGCGCTCAGTATTATATGTGCCTTGATGGTTTGGGATATCCCCGATCGAGGGGCGAGATGTAATCTTCGTGAGTATGTTGGGCCAGTCTGGAGGACTTGAGGCCGGATTCTTGCTTATGGCTTGAGCACCGAGGTGCTGATTGTGTGAGCAAGTGTTTTGAACTTATATGTTCAGTATGTTAGTACTGCGAGATGTAATTATATGACTTGGCAGTGACGAAGAAGTCTGCAGGATAATAGATGAACTGTTAAGTGATTCAACTCCTATTGTGGATTGATGTGTAGCCCGAATTATGGGCGCGTGAAGAATATCTTCGTATCTCCTAGTTGGAAAGTAAAGTACAATACGTGTGGCGGTGTGAGTTCAGACCCAGGAAGACTAATGACTGAGTAACGTATATGATGGTGAAAGGTATGCTGAAGCGCTAAATTGAGGCGAAGCAGGGGTCATCTCCTGCGGAGTGTTCTTGAGTGGTATGGTCCTTACGTGTATGTTAGAAGATCTCATGTGTAATTGAAGGGTATGTGTTGAAATTTAAAAAAGAAAAAAATTGGGTCGCTTAAGAGAGTGGACTCAGTTGATGTGGGGATAAATGCGAGGGTTGTAGAGGATTTCAGTACTAGGTGATCTGTGTTTTCACAAACTTGTAGATGATTTGAGTTTAATCTCACTATGACATTGTGGCATCATTAGAGTAAAAGTGTTATGAGTTGTTAAGTGTGTCTTGATATATGGCTTCGAGCCAAGTTGGGGAGGTTGCTGTTGATTAGCTGATTGCACGGTTATGTGCTATGTTGGTTACGTCTCGAGGTATGCTGGCGAATCGGTTCTAGTTGCAGAAACTGAGCCGAGGATGGGCGAGTGAAGCAAAATTTCGACAAAGGTTATATTATGTTCCATAGGGTATGAGAATTTCGGAATGTCTAGAGTTTTTATTGGTAAAGAATGCTCGGTGCATAGAGCAGGAAGTTGCTTGGTTGTATTGGGATGAGGGTCTCATTTTACGGTATCGGAGTGTCAATTAAGCACGAGTGGTTCTGTTCGTTAAATCAGGTAATTTGCAGATGAATAAGAGAGAATGACTCTCGAGAATGGTTTAAATGTGTTCAAGAATCTACATGTAGCACTCAGGTGTCTTAAGGTGGTGTATGTGACTAAAGACAGTGTTTTCAATAGAAAATGTCAAGGCTTGTGGTATTTTTATGTTGATCATGGGATCCTATGTGTCGATACCTGGAAAGTAAAGGAAGCGAATTTAGATTCGCAGAAAGTTCTCAGAGTGAAGTATTCTGGAATGTGGTATTTCTGGGAAACAATTGAGAGAGTATTCAGTGGCCTATGGGTCTTAGACAGTGTGGTCTTATGTTCGAGTCTCGTGTGGTAAGCTTGGATTGAGGCATTGTGATGCTACAGCGAGGGAGAAATATCAAGTGGATGATGAATCAAAAAGGGAAATTAGATAGATGAAATAGCTTGATAGTAGACCGAATTGGTATGGTAAAGATATGATTAATTCTTCGTATGTGTTCAAGGTAATGAGCTTTTATCGGTGTTGTGCAGCAAGGCTCTTGAGTTCTGACAGCTTGCTTAGCTTGGTTTGGGTAGAAGGATTCAGTCCTGGCAGTTTAGCTTGTGCAATGGAATTGGGAGAGAGAGTTCTTGATGAGTTTTACCGTGGTTTGGAGACGTATATATTGCCTATGGGCATGCGAAGCATGGAATGTGTAGTGATTTCTCTTCTAGATGGGATTGATGGAGAGTTCTTGACTAGAGGAATGTATTT
>NW_017674942.1:67633-70483 GCF_001879085.1 Nicotiana attenuata
CTCCTATTCATCCGAGAGGTTAGCTGAGATTTATATCCGGGAGATTGTTCGCCTTCATGGTGTGCCGGTATCTATCATTTCGGATCGGGGTACGCAGTTTACCTCGCGCTTCTGGAGAGCGGTTCAGCAAGAGTTAGGTACCCAGGTTCAGTTGAGCACAGCGTTCCATCCTCAGATGGACGGTCAGTCCGAGCGGACTATTCAGATTTTGGAGGATATGCTCCGGGCTTGTGTCATTGATTTTGGAGGCTCGTGGGACCAGTTTCTGCCTTTAGCAGAGTTCGCCTACAACAACAGTTACCAGTCCAGCATTCAGATGGCTCCATATGAGGTGTTTTATGGTAGGCGATGTCGGTCTCCAGTTGGATGGTTCGAGCCGGGAGAGGCTCGGTTATTGGGTACAGACTTAGTTCAGGAGGCCTTAGATAAGGCCAAGATTATTCAGGAGAGGCTTCGTTCAGCTCAGTCTAGGCAGAAGACTTATGCAGACCGTAAGGTCCAAGATGTAACTTTCATGATCGGAGAGCGAGTATTGCTCCGGGTGTCGCCTATGAAGGGCGTGATGAGATTCGGAAAGAAGGGCAAGCTTAGCCCTAGGTACATTGGTCCGTTTGAGATTCTTGATCGAGTAGGAGAGGTGGCTTATAGGCTTGCATTGCCACCTAGCTTATCAGCCGTGCATCTAGTTTTTCATGTGTCTATGCTTCGGAGGTATCACGCCGATCCTACCCATGTATTAGACTTCAGCACGGTCCAGTTGGACAAGGATCTGTCATATGAGGAGGAGCCGGTAGCTATTCTAGGCCGGCAGGTTCGACAGCTAAGGTCGAAGAGTTTTCCTTCTGTTCATGTTCAGTGGAGAGGTCAGCCCCCTGAGGCCTCGACCTGGGAGTCCGAGTCTGACATGTGGAGCCGTTATCCACATCTATTTCTTGACTCAGGTACTTCTTTCTTTTGTCCGTTCGAGGACGAACGGTTGTTTTAGAGGTGGAGGATGTGACGATCCAAAGGGGTCATCACCTGTTTCCTCATCCGTTCCGTGCTTCCAAGGCCCTGAAAACCTCATTTTTACTTGCCTCGATTTGCGTGCGCAGTCCGGGCGCGTAGCCGGAAAGCTTTTTATGTTGAAATATGTGAATTCTGTGAAAAATTTGAAGAATTTTTATATTAATATGTTTAAGGTTGACTTCGGTCAACATTTTTGGTAAACGGACCCGGACTCGAGATTGGACGGTCCCGGAAGGTCCGTAGAAAAATATGGGACTCGGGCATGTGCCCAGAATCGAATTCCGTGGTCTAGAGCCCGAGAAATGAATTTTTCTGTGAAATTGTTTTTCTGAAATTAATAAGGAAAATGGAAATGAAAATTTATTAAAAGACTGTGGTATCGGGCTCGTATTTTGGTTCCGACTCCCGGCACAAGTCTTATATATTGTTTAAGAGCTTTCTGTGAAGTTTGGTCGAAATCGGACGTCGTTTGACGTGTTTCGGACCTAAATATCTAAAGTTTGAAGTTTATGAAGTTTGAAAGGAAAATGATGATTTTGAGGCTTGATCCAATGATTTTGAGGCTATTTTGGCGATTTGATCGCTAGAGTAAGTTCGTAAGATGTTATTAAGTTAGGGTGCGTGATTGGTTAGGAGCCCCGAGGGCTCGGGAGTGTTTTCGGAGGTGTTCGGGGTGGTTTTGGACTTAGGATGATATCAGATTTTCTTCAATTTTTACACAGGGATTTCCTTCTTCGCGATCGCGCTCTTCCCCACGCGATCGCATAGCACTGAGTCGTCTTCCTTCGCGATCGCGTCCTGAACCACGCGATCGCGTAAGCCAAATCCTTGGATCCCCAGTAGTTCTTCTACGCGATCGCGTAACCCTCCACGCGATCGCGATGACCAGTCAGTGGTACCCTTCGCGATCGCATCCCTATTCCCGCGATCGCGTAGGGCAATTTTTTCCAGCGAATTTTTAAGTTAAAAACAGAACAGTAGCACGGGATTTTTCATAAAGACACACGAAACCCTTTCTTCTCCAAGCACTTAGGCGTCCATTGAAGCTCCCTTTCATCAAAACTTCTTGGGTAAGCATTGTTCAACTTGTTTCCTTCAATTTCCTTCATTAATTAGTGAATTCCTAGCCCTAAAAACATGAAATCAAGGTAGAAATTATGGGTTTTGGGTAAAGTTAGGGTTTTGAGAATTTTGGGTGATTCAACCTCAATTTGGGGTCGAATCTTAAAACAAAATATATATTTGCACTCGTGGGGTTATGGGTGATCGGGTTTTGGTCCGAGCCTAGTGTTTGGACCATGTGGTCCCGGTGTCTAATTTTGGTATTTTTGGAATAATGCTAGAAAATTCATATCTAGGCTATGAGAAATTGCCATTGAGTCTTTATTGATATTGTTGAATTAATTATGCCTAGATATCACTATATTGGAAGTGAAATCACGAGGTAAAGCGATAGTTGAGGATTAAGTGGATTTCATGGCTTTGAGGTAAGTGTTTGGTTTAACCCTAGCTTGAGGAAATAGGAGTTGAGTCTTGTTGCTAATTGCTATGTGATCGAGTACGATGTATAGGCATGGTGACGAGTATCTATACATTGGTGTCTAGCATGACCGTGAGTCCTTATAATGTGATTATCATGATTTGGTTGTGAACTCCGTGTTTATTGGAGGATTTCTATATGTTGTGAATAACATGTGAACGGTAATATGATCACTTGATTCCTGGAGCATTGGTTCGAATTGTGATACGAATATTGGAAGTATACGAAATGACTTGATTCTTTGGAGCGTTGGCTCAAAATGTTAAAGTGAATTATAAGATAAGGAAAAGTAAGAAAAGAGA
>NW_017674942.1:72875-74673 GCF_001879085.1 Nicotiana attenuata
CCAAATTTGAATTCAAAGCTTTCAAGCTTTTTAATGGCTATCAATGGTGGAAAATATATGGAAGAACAGATGAAGATGAAGATGAAGAACAGAAATCTCCTTTCCGTTTCAATATTCTTCTCCTAAATCTGTTCAGAATATTCACGCCAAATCTGTTCAGAATATCCTTCTCCTAAAATTTAGCTCGCATAAATAGGAAGATACAACTGTTATTAATTAGCTTTTAATGATTGGTACAAAAACTGTAGAAATAATGTGGACTGGACGGGTAATTTAGGAATTATGCACATTTTTGGTAATAAGGTTTCATATATGGTATAGATAAGAAAAAATTCCAATTTTAATTAGCTGCCAATCTTTGTCCCCTCTTTTGTCTATTATACTATTCACTTTTTCCGTTAGGTCTTGGATTTAAATCACGTTGAATTATTGAAAGATAAATATAAAAACAACGTACATCCTCCTAATTTGGGAGGGAATAAATATAAAAAAAATACTATTCACTTGTCTACTTTTGTCTAAATACTGTACCGTTTGTGACTCGTGAACCACTAGTGGGAAAAATTGGAACAGAAAATTACTAGAATATGCTAAGAAAAACAAAGAAAACGATTTTCTACTTTGTCTCGTCTTAGGCTTAGGTTGAAGAAAAGACAGCAAAATAGACAAACATTTGAAAACGACAAATGCAGTGTTCTCGCGTGTATCGTGGCATGTTATTACACTGTACAAAGTACTGACACAAATTCTTGTTCTTTTTTTTCTTTTTTTTGGTAATGATTTTTTTTTTTTAATTAACTCAAAATTTGTATTAATCAAAGTATATCTGTACAAGGCCATGTAGCTGCTGACCAGCTACAATCTCTACTCATTAGCTCATTCCAGTTTATATTTATCATTATCTGACCAACTAGGCATACTACTACAAAACTCTAGCTCAACCACTTTGTACAGACAATTACATGAAAAGTCAAGCAAATCTATCAAGTCTCTGTAATGTCTTCTGCCATCTTGGTTGATCTCTACCTCTTGTGTGTACATGTAGAACTATTTCTCTGCACAATCTATGTTCCTCGAAGATGCTTTGCTGAAACCTTATCATATTCCTTTCCCTCCAGATACTATATACCAGCATCGCAAACACATAGCTGATAATTGCTGCCTTCCCTGTCTTTTTCCTGGCCATATTACTTGCCCAATTTAGTTCTTCTTTCCAGTCTTTTATACTTCTCTTTATGTCAAGCCATAACAGTAGTCTTGTCCATAATCTATTTGTAACTGGGCAATCAAAGAAGAGATGATGTTGTATTTCTGCAAATTCTTGTTCATAGCCGTCTAAAAGGTCAAATAAAACGTACCCTTCAGTTTTAATTTAAAAGATGTAATTTGACTTCACACGAAATTTAAGTAACAAAAAAAAAGAAAAAAACTTTTAAAATATGATCTTAAAAATTTAAGAGCCATAAGCTTTGTGAGTTATGATATTTGTGTGGCTATAAATTTTTTTTTTATTAAGAATAAAGTGTGTAAATAAAAACTTAAAAGTTAAATTATTTTTAAATATAAAAAAAAAATATTATTTTTTAAACGGACTAATAAGGAAAGTATATTATTTAATTGAAACATAGGAGATAGTTTATATGCTTACTTATATTAACCAAAAAAAATATTTTTAACTCTACCTATACCGTGGACGAATATAGTATGTACATACGGGTTCATTCGAATCTAGTAATTTGACTCAAACCTTATATGTGTATAAAAACGTATCTATTAAAAAACGTATAAAACTAATAGA
>NW_017674942.1:79340-80184 GCF_001879085.1 Nicotiana attenuata
AACTCAAATCTTGCTCAAATCTACTCCAAATCACTTCAAATTTAAATTTTGAACTCCTTTTGATATTTTCAATCAATTGGAACAACACCCAATCCAAACAACTAACAAATTCAAAAAAACCCATTTTCAAAAGCAAAGCTTTGAATGGTCTCCAATGATGGACTTCTACTCTTCAATTTTCTTGCATTGCAAGCAGGTGACACAAGAGGAGGCCCCTCCTTGTTGTTCACTTTGGGACTACGGGTTCGATTTCCGGTAGATCCCCCTGCACTTTTACTTTGGGACTGCGGGTTAGATTCCCGATAGATCCCCCCGCACATTGATAGTTGGACTACGGGACGGTATCCCGGGAGATCCTTCGGATTTACATATATGATAGGCTACGGGACGGTATCCCGTGAGACCCACTAGACAGTTGAGAAAAGGACTACAGGACGGTATCCTAGGAGATCCTCTTGTTATCATTGGTATTGAGCTGTACATACTCCGTGTTTACTCTGTTTCCTTGTGTAAATGTTATTGCCTTACTTGACCTGTCTTATCTCACTGCTGTACTCATTATTACTGTCAGATTTTCATACTGTTAATTTATTATTATATTTTATCTCAGTAGGGCCCTGACCTTCCTCGTCACTACCCAATCGAGGTTAGGCTTGGCACTTACTGAGTACCGCTGTGGTGTACTCTTGCCCTTCCTGCGCATGTTTTTCATGTGCAGATCTAGGTACCTCCACTCAGGCGCATTATCCTTGAGGTCAGGAGAGCTACGGAGACTTCGAGGTATATCTGCAGCGTCCGCAGGCCGAAGTCTCCTTCCTTATTCTATCTGTGTGTTTAGATTCTA
>NW_017674943.1:0-5879 GCF_001879085.1 Nicotiana attenuata
GGATTTTCCTCTTGTTATGACTGAAACTCAGTGAGGCTGCCTACGTACCCTTTCGGGATCAAGTCAAACGTAGTTCAAACCACTACGTTCATTGTTGCGATCTTTCCTTTTCTTCCACCTTTGTTTTCTTTCCTTTTACTTCCTTTCTTTTCTTCTTCTTTTTTTTTTCACTGTTCTTTTCTTTTCTCTTTTGTTTTTCTTTTCTTTTTTTTTTCTTTCTTTTCTTTTCTTTTCCTTTTTCACGGTTTTTCTCTTATGTCTCCATTTCCTTTCCTTGGCCTTACGAGCTTGATTATTGATTCCGAAAGAGGGGTATGCAAGAAAGTATTTAAGGCTCAAAGGGGTAACGAGGGATAAAGTGTTTAGATAGCAGAACAAAATGCCTTCGTCATTTCAATCTCAAAATATGTCAAATACAATCAAGTACACAAAGACAAAAGAATCATACATAATATCTCTTGACTGCATCAGAATTGATAGCCATTTCTACACATTTTCCTTCCACATCTGTCAAATATAAAGCGCCATTGGACAACACTCGGGTTACAACAAATGGCCCCTGCCAGTTTGGGGCGAACTTTCCTTTTGCCTCAGCCCAATGAGGTAGGATACGTCTCAGCACCAACTGCCCTACTTCAAACTTACGTGGACGCACCTTCTTGTTATATGCTCTTGCCATTCCTGTTGGTATAACTGACCATGGCATACCGCTGCCAGTCGTTTCTCGTCAATCAGACTTAATTGTTCCAAGCGGGTTTTGACCCATTCATCATCATCAATTTCGGCCTCAGCAATGATTCGGAGGGACGGGATCTCAACCTCTGCGGGTATTACTGCTTCGGTTCCATACACGAAGGAATAAGGAGTCGCTCCTACTGAAGTGCGAACAGTAGTGCGATAACCCAACAATGCAAAAGGTAGTTTTTCATGCCACTGCCTTGACCCTTCGACCATTTTCCGAAGTATTTTCTTGATATTCTTGTTAGCTGCTTCAACTGCCCCATTTTCCTTAGGACGATATGGAGTGGAATTGCGGTGCATGATCTTAAACTGGTGACATATCTCGGCCATCAAATGACTATTGAGATTTGCACCATTATCTGTGATGATTACTTTCGGGATCCCAAACCGGCATATGATATTTGAATGCACGAAATCGACAACTGCCTTCTTAGTCACAGATTTGAAGGTTTTTGCCTCCACCCATTTAGTGAAATAATCAATAGCTACCAAAATGAATCTATGTCCATTCGATGCTGCTGGCTCAATCGGTCCAATAACATCCATTCCCCAGGCAACGAAGGGCCATGGTGCCGACATTGTATGCAATTCCGAGGGCGGAGAATGAATCAAATCTCCATGTATCTGACATTGATGACATTTGCGCACGAAACTGATGCAATCCCGTTCCATGGTAAGCCAATAATACCCTACTCGGAGGATCTTCTTTGCCAATATGTATCCACTCATATGAGGTCCGCAAACTCCCGCATGTACCTCAGCCATGATAACTGTAGCCTGTCTGGCATCTATGCATCTCAATAACCCAAGATCTGGAGTTCTTTTGTACAACACTCCTCCACTGAAGAAAAACCCGCTTGCCAAGCGTCGAATTGCTCTCTTTTGATCTCCTGTAGCCTGTGTCGGGTATATTCCCATCCGAAGATACTCTTTTATGTCATGGAACCATGGCTCACCATCAAATTCTTCCTCCACCACGTTACAATAGGCATGCTGATCTCGAACCTGGATATGTAATGGATCCACGTAAGCCTTGTCCGGATGATGCAACATTGATGCCAGGGTGGCCAAAGCGTCAGCAACCTCATTGTGCATCCTTGGAATGTGTTTGAAATCTATTGACTGAAACCGTTGACAAAGTTCATGCAAGCACTGCCGGTATGGTATGAGCTTCAAGTCTCGTGTTTCCCACTCTCCCTGAATCTGGTGTACGAGAAGATCCGAGTCACCCATGACCAAGATTTCTTGAACACCCATATCTATAGCCAGTCTTAGTCCAGGATACAGGCTTCGTATTCGGCCATGTTGTTGGTGCAATAGAAACGGAGTTGAGCAGTAACAGGGTAGTGTTGCCCTGTCTCAGAAATCAGTACAGCTCCTATTCCGACACCCTTGGCATTAGCAGCTCCATCAAAGAACAGTTTCCATCCAGGCTTCTCGACCTATTCTAATTCTTCAATATGCATTACTTCCTCGTCCGGGAAGTATGTGTTCAAAGGCTCATATTCGTCATCAACGGGATTCTCAGCCAGGTGATCAGCCAATGCTTGTGCTTTCATGGCGGTCCGCGTCACGTAGACAATATCAAACTCCGTAAGCAGGATTTGCCATTTCGCCAGCCTCCCTGTGGGCATGGGCTTTTGAAAAATATACTTCAATGGGTCCAACCGAGAGATGAGATAGGTAGTATATGCTGACAAGTAGTGTTTCAACTTTTGCGCTACCCAGGTTAAAGCACAGCACGTCCTCTCGAGTGGAGTGTATTTTACCTCATATGATGTGAACTTCTTGCTGAGGTAGTAAATCGCCTGCTCTTTCCTTCCCGTGACGTCATGCTGCCCCAGTACACAACCAAACGAATTGTCTAACACAGTCAGGTAAAGGATCAGGGGCCTTCCTGGCTCTGGCGGGACCAACACTGGTGGGCTAGCCAAATACTTCTTGATCTTATCAAATGCTGCTTGACATTCGTCCGTCCATCTGACCGCAGCATCTTTCTTTAACAACTTGAAAATGGGTTCACAAGTAGTTGTAAGCTGGGCAATGAACCTGCTGATGTAATTCAACCTGCCAAGTAAACTCATCACATCTTTCTTGTTCCTTGGCGGTGGTAACCCTTGGATGGCTTTGATCTTTGACGGGTCTAATTCGATACCGCGCCGACTTACCACGAACCCCAATAACTTCCCTGATGGAACTCCAAACGCGCATTTTGCTGGATTAAGCTTGAGGTTGTACCTGCGGAGTCTCTAGAAGAATTTCCTCAAATCCTTAACATGGTCACATTGTTTCCTTGACTTTATGATCACGTCGTCCACATAGACCTCGATTTCCTGATGTATCATGTCATGGAACATGGTGGTCATTGCTCTCATATACGTTGCCCCTGCGTTCTTCAACCCGAATGGCATGACCCTGTAACAATACGTTCCCCAAGGTGTGATGAATGCTGTCTTTTCCGCATCCTCCTCATCCATCAAAATCTGGTGATAGCCTGCGTAACAATCTACAAAGGACGCAATCTCATGTTTGGCACAATTGTCAATCAATATATGGATGTTTGGAAGTGGGAAATTGTCCTTCGGGCTCGCCTTATTGAGATCACGGTAATCAACACACACTCTGGTCTTCCCATCCTTCTTTGGTACAGGCACCACATTAGCTAACCAGGTAGGGTATCGAGTAACTTGTATGACCTTCGCCTCAAGCTGCTTGGTAACCTCTTCTTTGATTTTCACACTGATATCTGTTTTAAATTTCCTCAACTTCTGCTTGACAGGCGGGCATGCCGAATAGACAGGCAATTTGTGGACCACCAGATCGGTACTCAAACCCGGCATGTCATCATATGACCATGCGAAAACATCTTTGTATTCAAGCAGCAATTTAATTATCTTCTCCCTGAGCGGGGCTTCCAAATGGACACTTATTTTTGTTTCCTGAACATTCTCCCGGTCCCCTAAATTGATTGCCTCTGTGTCATTCAAATTAGGTTTGGGTTTTTCCTCAAATTGATTTAACTCTTTACTGATTTCTTCCAAAGCTTCCTCATTATCGTATTCCCCTCCATCCTCACACTCAATTTCCTGTATTACTATTTCACATTGGTTATCAAGACTAGGCCGGCGACTCCTTACGCATGACACATCATTGAAATCAGCGTAAAAGGGACTGTACAAAAGAGAAAAGAAAATAAAGACTATCAGGAGAGAAGAAAGGAGGAAATTGCATTTCATTATAATTGTAAGATAACAAGGTTTAACTCATCCAAAATGGACGGAACATAGAAATCTGAATTACAATCCTGGAAAAAATCCAGATTTAGTACTCAAAGAAAAATCAAAACTAACTACCACGACTCCTTCCGAATTGGGAGAGGAGTAGCTTCCCAGTTATTGAGCTTAGCCTGAGATCCCATGAACTGCACATCAAATTCACTCGGGCCTTCGCCGGGTTCCACCATATTCACTTCATCGAACACCTTTTCAAACCTTGCGAGCATCTCCTTGTCAGGTTCTATCACCGCAGAATTTGGCATTGCTGTTGCTGGGCGTTGTTTAGTACCAGGCCGGACGAAGGAACGGGAAAGGCGGGGAATAGGTTTTGGAAGGGTCCATACTCTCTTTTTCATCTTTTTGGCTCTCCTTATGTCAGCTGAAGTGGGTTTGAAACCTAGCCCAAAAGTGTCTAGATTTCCGGGGAGAGACACCGGCTGTATGATCCCTTGTAGTGAAGCACCTAACCCCTTTCCGGGCAAGAATCCATTTCTTATCATCTCTGAGGATACCATAACAGATGCGGCAGCTATCTTGGGCATAGGAACCCACTCTCCTTCCGGGATTTTATCAATTGACACTGTATCCATGACTTGGTACACCTAGGGACCTTTGTCGTTTTCAACTTCCTCGAAGGATGTAATAGCATTACAAGAATTGTCCTCTCCATGAACCACAATCTCTTGCCGATCCCATTCAAACTTGACCATTTGATGCAAAGTAGACGGTACTGCCTTTGCGGCATGAATCCAGGGCCGTCCCAATAAAAGATTGTAGGAAACACTGACGTCAAGCACTTGAAACTCCATCGTGAATTCTACAGGTCCTATTGTCAGCTCCAACACAATATCTCCCCCTGTGTCTTTCCCTCCACCGTCAAACCCTCGTACACAGATGCTGTTTTTATGAATTCTTTCCCTGTAAACTTGCAACTTTTCTAGAGTGGAAAGGGGGCAAATGTTGGCACTAGACCCATTATCAATTAACACCCGAGTCACCATGGAACTTTCACACTTCACTGTGAGGTACAGAGCTCTATTATGTTCAGTTCCTTCCAATGGTGACTCGTCATCAGAAAATGTCACCCTATTTACTTCAAAAATCTTGTTTGTAATCTTCTCAAGATGATTCACAGTAATTTTATCTGGCACATGAGCTTCGTTTAGAATCTTCATCAAGGCCTGGCGGTGTTCATCTGAATGGATCAATAAGGACAATAATGAGATCTGTGCCGGAGTTTTCCTCAGTTGTTCCACAATTGAATAATCCTGGGCCTTCATCTTTTTCAGGAACTCTTCAGCTTCTTCTTCAGTAACGGCCTTCTTTTATCGGTGCCGAATTGTCTTTAGCTGCTTTAACCTTCCTCAATTCTTCAGGGGTAAAGCACCTCCCCAATCTAGTCAACCCATGAGTTTCACACACTTCCTCTTTAATTTCCTTTCCTTGATACATCACAGTCACTCTGTCATAATTCCACGGGACAGCTTTCTCACTAACCACGGGCAATTGGGTCACCGGTTTGATGATGACTGGCTCTGTTCGGACGCCTTTTACAACCAACACAGGCTTGACAGCTGCTCCTGGTATTGTCACCTTAACAGGCCCTGGTTTTATTACCCTTACTGGTTCACTGACTGTCTGGCCCACTGCGACCGAAGCTTTCTGATCAACCAATTCTTCTTTTACTTTACTCTCACTTGCCTTAATCATCATCACAGTCTGCGATGGCTTCTTGTATTCTCCCTTCTGCACTATCTCGATCATGTGAGCCTCGTGATGAACTGGTAGCGGATTCTGCGTGATATTGGGAGTCTCCGGAGCCTGCACCTCAATTCTCCGTGTATCAATCAATTCCTGAATGGC
>NW_017674943.1:10725-11258 GCF_001879085.1 Nicotiana attenuata
CATCTTGCCCTTCTTTGCCCAAATCATTCCACCATAAACGTAACTCCAAAGGGATTTTATGCACGATTGAAAAGGGTTCATTTTGAGTCGTGCTCATCCTGCACATTTATTAAGGTGATTTAACAACCTATTTGACCTAAAAAGGAAAGCAAATAACACTATTTTTGTTCAAATTTCCAATTTAAAACAAACGGCCGATTTTGCAGTTACGGCCCTTTCGCACTTCAGGGAGAAGACTTTAAAATGACTTTAAGGCTGTATCCGTTGACCGTTGGGAAATGACTCAAAATAGCCGTTTTTGCACAAACAGCCTTCCGGCGCCCGTTTGGGGCATTCGGCTATTTGGCAAAACGGCATCACCTGATTTATTCATGACAAAAATAAAATTGACATTTTTTGGCTATTTTTGCAAAAGGGGTGTTGGACCCGATGAGGGTTGCCTACGTATCTCACATCCGGTGAGAATCAAACCTGCGTAGTTCGGGCAAATAAACCTAATTATTTTGATAACATCCCTAATTTGAAAAATAACT
>NW_017674943.1:12072-67291 GCF_001879085.1 Nicotiana attenuata
ATTTCTAACTTGAAGTGACAATCGGAACGGGATTTATTATTAAATTTTCAGAGTCGCCACTTGGGAAATTAATGGTGTCCCAAGTCACCGATTAAGTCCCGATCCGAGGAAATTATGACTCTGTTAGCAGTCTGCGAACCAGAACTCTGAGTAAGGAATTCTGTTAACCCGGGAGAAGGTATTAGGCATTCCCGGGTTCCGTGGTTCTAGCACGGTCGCTCAACTATTGTATTTGATTTTATCTGATTTCGAAATGTGCTCTTATTAATAAACCGCTTTCATTTTTTATTTGTTCGATTTTAAACGAATTGCAACGTCGTGGAAATGCGCCTCAAACCACGTCGCACCAGTGCGCCCGTGATTGTTAGCACATTTCGACTCCGTTGGGATTTGGAGTTGGGTCACATAAATGTGCACCCAGGTTTAAGAAGGTAATATTATTAAATGCCGAGCCTACAACCACTAGCGTATTATTAACTTTGGGGAAGCCATGAAATTCACTAAATGGCACGTCCCGAGGTCTAAGTATTTTAGTAAAAATATTTATCGAGGGCCCCGCAATTTATCTATGTTTCGTTTAGCGAGGCTCATCTCGTTTTATTGTTTACAAGGCTAATCCTAAAGCAACTATAATTTTCTATTTTTATTTGTCTCTAAAAATAAAAGAAATCGTCCTAAAATAATTAACAATGTTTAAGAATTACTGCATTTGGGTCCATGAACTCAATAAATTCAGATCCTCAACCATTTTGGGCCTGAAAACAGCCCGTGAAAAGAACGTAGCCCAGGTCCTATGCAAAAGCGGACCAGTCATCAGCCCGGGTCCAGGTCTGAACGAACACATAAGTCCGGACAGGACCTGGGCCACTCGTTAGGGTATTGAAGCCCAAACTGTCTGGGCTTTGATTCTATTTTTCATGCCCAAGCTTATATATAACTAAACCTATTACTGCGTAGTTAGGAAGCAATGACTAGAGCACAGTAATTATTAACTAAGTTGAGCTATCGAACTTGACAAACAAGCTTTGCCAATTTAAAATATTTATTCCTCTGATCTTCAAATCAACTCACTGGTGTCAAAACATAAAATACTGCGTTACTAAAACATTTGTTAGGCCTGAGTTTAACAGTGATATGGTATACTTTATGGTCTTAACGTCAGTTTCAAGTTTTAATGAATATGAATTCGAGTTACGCTGCTACTAGGGCTATTATCTAGAATGAAGAAACTCAAGCTCAAATTTAACAGTCCAATACAGTCCGAAACAGTCCTAGTTCGAAATTTGTCATTACAAACCAACGCTAAAGTACATCAAACAACGCATAAATAAGCTAACATACATCTAACTATCTATACATCATTCAAATAAATCCAAGCCGTGGAGCAGAGAACATGACAATGCTCTATTTCATTTCTATTTCAACAGCTACATCGGGGTAATGTTGAGATGAGTACCTGGAGGTCAAAAGGAGAAAGAAGAGTGAGGAAACAGGAGCAGCAACAGAACAACAACTTCAGCAAATCAAGCTCAGCCCAGAATTTTGAAAACAGTACAGCAACAGAGCCAATAAAAGGAAAGCAGCACCAATTTAAGCTCAGAAACGATGTATGATTGTCTGAAACCTAGTTTTAATTAACCAAATCCCTAGAACCTTCAAACTAGACTCGATCTCAAACCATTGTGAATTCAGCCAATCAGCACTGTTTCAGAATAAGAGAAACTCCAAAGATCACCCAAAATTTCTATGAGACAGTGTCATTCATCAACATTTCTGGTTTTGTTTTTTGATTTTTTCTTTTCTGAAAACTTTCTCTCTGAATTCCTACAGAACAGTAGAACTATCCAGTCCTTTTGATCTTTAGCTCTCTATATCTCAGTTTATTTCCTCTGTATTTCAGCTCTTAATTCCTCTCTCCTTTCAGAATGTTCCCCCCAAAAAAACTCCCCCTCAAGGCACATGAATGCCTATTTATAGATGGAATTAGGGTCCATTTCAGACTTTCCTTTTACCCCCTAGTCCCTATTCTAATTTCAGTATTTAACCCATTGTTTTCTGCCTTGTTACACAAGTAACTACCCTAAGTTTATTAGAATCTACACTATAGCCCATCCTAGAAGGTTCTATACTTATTACAATCCCTTTCCTATCCTTACCCCTCTTCAAAAATTACCAAATCTAGTAAAACTACCCTTTTTCCATGCCCAAACTACCCTTTGAATCCCATGAAATTACTGACCAAGTTAAACCAGTCCATTACCTACAACCAAACAATCCGTTCCTAAGGCTAATCACACTAGACAAATCAGCTAATCCAGGGGTTGAAATAATTAAAATCAAATTGCAGCAAACAATTAGGAATCAACTAACTGACCCTAAAATCCAAACACTTAAACGTGTATGTCTACTGGGATTGAAGAATACTAATGTAATTAAACTAAACTAAACTAAATGATTACCATTAAACAATAACACAGTAGAGGCTCAATTACTGAAGAAAAGAAAAATGAAATCAAAAGGCTCTAAAGAGTTAAAGATTATCAAAACGAATTTGAACAAGCATGCAGAATCAGAACTTACCAATTTTGGGCACCATTGACTATGGGGCGCATTCTGAACAGCTTGTTGTGAATCCTCCAGGATTCTTGACACGTAACATCCCAAATCGTGTGTTTTCCAAAAGAACACACATGATTACGGTCGAAAATCCCCAAGATTTTCAGAGTTAGGGTTCTGCCGGAATTGAGATTTAAAATTCGTAACGTTCTGGGCATATTTGAGACTTGTGGCTATGGGGGTTGGGTAGAGGAGGTTAAGGCGGTTCTGTGGTGTGAGTTTGGGACGGTTTGGCATAACCGGCGACTTGGCCGGAAAACTTTAAAGGGATATTCGACGAGATTGGCTATGATTTGAAAGTAACGGATGATGGATTCGGGTAAATGAGGAGAAGGGGAATCTGGGGTGTAAATTTGGCGGCCATCGGAGCATCGCCGCCGGCGGCGATGATTTCCGGCCGGCGGCGGACGGGAGGAGGGCGGTGGCGGATACGGGTGGGGCGGTGGTGGTAGAGGTGATGTACGAGGAAGATGAAAGAATGTCTTATGTTTTAGGTTGATTTTCGGACACTTTTATTGAAAACCTACGTTGATTTTGAGCCGTTCGATTGAGAGGATGGACGGTCGCGATTAAACGCTGCCTAAACGGCGTCGTTTGGTGGGGGGAAACAGACCGGGTTGGGACGCGGGTTTGGGCTGTGGGTTTGGATGGGTTTAGGGGAGAAATTATTTGGGCTTTTATCAAGACTGGCCCAGTTCCCTCTTCTCTTTATTTCATTTCTTTTTCCTTTCAACTCTTTTTTTTTTAATTTCACTTTGTATTTGTTTTTTTTTTCTTTTTATATTTTCCTGATTTATTAAGATGCAAAAACCTAGCATATTTCCCGAAATTAAGTTAATTAATTCCTAAAAATTGATTAAATCCTATTTAAAAGTAAATTCATGACAAATTCATCAATTAACAATTAAAAATGCAAGATGGACTATTTTTGTTATTTTCTTTGTCTTAAGTGCAATTTAGTCCTAATTAAGCCTAAAAATGTAAAATTAAACCCTAAATGCACATGCCAAATGTATTTTTATTTTTTTTTTTTATATTTTCATATGAATTAAAATGCAACCAATTAACACAAAGATTTAACAAAAAATTTAGAAAAATTGCAAAATAATTAAGAAATCAACTATTTGAAACTTTTGGAATAATTTGCTTAGGGTAAAAATCACGTGCTCACAGCAGGTAATGATAATGCCTTTTTAGTAGATATGCAGAAGAAGGATTGGAATGTTGACTCTGGAGCCACAAATCATATGATCTCAGACTTAAATGTGCTAGAAAACAAAACTAAACTAAAACCTCAGGAACAACAAAGAGTACATTTACCAAATGGAGGAACTACTGATGTAACACAGATTGGTTCATGTAGTTTCAATGGCATAGAGATTTTAGACAATGTCCTATATATACCAGACTTCAAATACAATTTGATGCCTGTTTCTAAGCTCACAAAGGCATTACAATGCTCAGTCACCTTCTTTCCACATTTTTTTCATGTTCCAGGACCTTTACAGTGGGAATGTCAGAGGGATTGGTAGAGAAAGAGGTGATCTCTACTTGTTTCCTCAAAACTATACTAAAAGGACCACTGCTGAAAGTAAAAACTTGGCTGCAGTAAAGGAGAATAGATATTGATCTTTGGCATAGAAGATTGTGACATGCATCAGTTGGAGCAATAAAGCAAATGTTGGGACTGTCTCATGAACAGTGTAAAAAGGCATTAGAAAATTGTGTAATCTGTTCATTAGCAAGACATGTTAGATTGCCCTTCAATAATAGCACAAGTAGAACTTCTGAAGTTTTTCATTTGTTGCACATTGATGTATGGGGTCCCTACAATGTTCAAACTTACAATGGGAATAAATTTTTTCTAACAATTGTAGATGATCATTCCAGAATCACTTGGTTATATCTACTCAAGTTTAAGAGTGATGTGGTGTTGATTTTAAGGAATTTCTTTAATATGATACAAACACAGTTTGGAAAATCTGTGAAAATGATTAGATCAGACAATGGTGGAGAGTTTGTTAATGCAAATTGCTCTCAGATCTTTCAAAATTTCAGGATCATACATCAAAGAACTTGTGTGCACACCCCACAGCAAAATGGGGTGGCTGAAAGAAAACATAAACACATCCTGAAGATAGCCAGGGGGATTAGATTTCAGGGAGCAATTCCATTAAGGTTTTGGGGACATTGTGTCATAGCAGCAACTTATCTGATAAATAGAATGCCATCAGTGGCTTTACAGGGGAAGTCACCTTATGAAGTCTTTCATAAGAGCAAACCAAATCTGGAACATTTAAGGACAATATGATGCTTATGTTTTGCAAAAAGGATGAATAATCATGATAAATTTCTGCTAGAGCAATTGCATCTACCATGATGGGATATTCAAAGTCTACAAAAGGATATATTTTGTATGATTTCGCTGCTCACACCTTCTTCATCAACAGAGATGTCAGTTTCAAAGAAACTTTATTTCCTTTCAAATTCAAGAAGGGCAGACCTTCACCACTGTTTTCTGATGGTGGTTTGAGTTGTCCCATAATGCTGATCATAATTTAGATGACGTGGAAGGAGAAATTGGCTTAGATGAATTGGAGATTGCTCAATTGGAGAATGATACTTCACCAGTTCAATCAGCTGGAGTTGATCATGAAGCAGATATACCTATCACTGCAGATGTTCCACTTACTTCTGAACCAAGCACATAAGCAGTAATGGGAGATTCATCTGTGATTGAATCTACACATAAGGAAGCCACTGAGTCCACAGAGTTGAGAAGGTCAGTTCGAACAAAAAGGGCACCAGGTTGGTTAAAGGACTTTTTCACACTAGCCTCCAACTCTGCTTCACATGTATTATATCCTGTATAGAAATCAATTGACTACACCAACATCAGTCCTGCATATAAATACTTCATCACTACCCTTACTTCTGTAGCTGAGCCAGGGTCCTTCAAGGAAGCTTCTACTGATCCAAGATGGGTAGAGGCTATGAAGAATGAAATTGCAACTTTGGAGGAGAACAAAACTTGGGAATTAGTTCCTTTCCCTAAAGGAAAGATTCCCATTGGTTGCAAATGGGTATTCAAGGTGAAGTATAAAGCTAATGGAGACATTGAAAGGTTTAAAGCATGCTTGGTTGCCAAAGGATACAATCAGCAGGAAGGTCCTGACTACACTGAAATATTCTCCCCAGTAGTTAAAATAGCAACTGTGAGATCAATGGTATCTATAGCTGCAACAGAAGGTTGGCACATCCACCAAATGGATGTGTACAATACTTTTTTACAAGGTGATCTTCATGACGAAGTATATATGCAACTATCTGAGGGCTTTGCAATCCTGGGGGAGCATCTTATATGCAGGCTTGTCAAATCCCTTTATAGATTGAAGCAGGAAAGCATGCAATGGAATGTTAAATTGACTGAAGCTCTATTATCTCAGGGGTTTACTCAAAGCAGTCTGGATCATTCATTGTTTACTCAAAAATAGGATAACAACATTGTTGTCATCCTGGTATATGTGGATGACATATTGATCACTGGGAACAGTCTAAATTTGATAGAAGCTACCAAAAATCAACTGAACAAATTCAAAATGAAGGATCTTGGAGAGTTGAAATACTTTCTGGGAATTGAATTCAGCAGATCCACCAAAGGTATTCTGATGAACCAGAGAAAGTATGCATTAGAATTAATTGGTGATCTAGGATTAAGTGCTGGAAAACCTGTTTGGACTCCACTTGAATACAACCAGAAGTTCACTATCGAAGAACTAGATGATATTATAGGGGTGCAAGATGATGATGAATTGGAAGATAAAGGAAAATATCAGAGACTCATTGGGAAGTTATTGTTACTTAACATTAACTAGACTAGATATAGCCTTTGCTGTTCAAACTCTCAGCCAATTCATGCAGCAGCCTAAAAGAAGTCATTGGGAATCAGCCTTAAGAGTAGTAAGGTACATCAAGAGAGAACCTGAACTTGGAATATTGATGAGCAGCAGAAAAGGAAATATTTTGAGTGCCTATTGTGATGCTGATTCGGCATCATGTCCTAATACAAGGAAATCAGTCACCGATTTTCTAGTTAAGTATGGAGACTCACTCATTTTCTGGAAATCCAAGAAGCAAAACACAGTATCAAGGAGTTCAGCAGAAGCTGAATACAGAAGCATGGCATGGACTGTAGCAGAATTGATATTGGTTGCTGGATTATTCAAGGAGCTAGGAGTAGATGTGAAGAAACCAATTGAGCTGTTTTGTGACAACAAGGCAGCACAACAAATTACAGCAAACCCAGTTTACCATGAGAGGACAAAGCATATAGAGATTGATTGTCACTTCATAAGAGAGAAGATTCAACAAGGATTAATCAAAACATGTCATGTTAGTTCTAAAGAGCAACAAACAGACATTTTGACCAAGGCGTTTCTAAAGTCACAACATGAATATCTAGTATCCGAACTGGGAGTGCTTAATGTTTTTGCACCTACCAGTTTGAGGGGTAGTGATAAAATGGGAATAACCTGAGTTAGCTAACTATGGTTAAAGCTAGTGGTTATATTATTGTTAGCAGTTAGTAAGGTAGTTAATTATTGTTAATAGCAGTCAGTAGTTTGGTTAGAGAATGACAGCTGTCATTAGCTGTACTATTACAGTAAAATGTATATTAATACAAAATAGTGGAATACAATAGTAGCATTCATTTTACACATCCAGCTCTAGTTCTTCTTCTGTCATCTCTGCACTTCTACACCCTATCCTCCATTGATGAATGCTCAACCTAAAGTTGTTAACAACATTAACTCGATCAACTGATTTTGACAGCTTTATCTTATCTCTATTGTTCCTTGAGCCTAGGGTCTATCGGAAACAACCTCTTTATTTTTATAAGGTAGGGATAAGGTTTACGTACACACTACCTTCTCCGGGCCCTATTTTTGGAATTACACGTAGTTTGTTATTGTTGCATTCACTCAAACACAGGAATACACTTTAATACATCCATTGTCCACTCGTAATGCTTCGTTTATCGCTCCAAAGTTCAAGCCATTAATATTATGAAATCGGCGAAAACTTCAATGTATTTGTTGAGGGAAAACAAATTGTCGAATCGGACTAAGAAGTGGTCCAATTTTCAGTTTTTCAATACCAGACGAATTCTCTAGTTTGTGATCAGACAATTTATTGAGAAAAATGGGATTCTAGTTTTCCTCTATAGGTTTCTAGACATACTAAAGAAAGCATTAAGATGGTAAAAATCACGTGCTGGAAATTTGTGTGAAAAGCTAGATCTTGCCTAGTATTGGCTAAAATAAAAACTAGGAAAACGATAAGAAAAATGTAAAGGAAGTTTGGAAATGCCGAAAGTAATAAGGAATGCTTGAAAATAGAACTGAATTGGATATTGGAATGATTGTTGTGTGTTGATTGGGTAATGTCCATTACTGTGCAAGGTAGTGCTGTTTATATAAGAGAATTTAACCGTGGACAGGCTCAAAACCACTATCTGAATATGCTCCAAATTCTGTATATAAAAGTGAAAATGATATTATATAGTAACTCTTATATTTATATAATTTTTATATATAACATACGGAATATATATATATATATGTATATATATATATATATATATTCCGTATGTTATATATAAAAATTATATAAAGTTTATATACTTTTTCGGCTATCAAATATAAATAATTTTCGACACTGGCTAAAGAGATAATACCCCTAAAACTTAGGTACGATCTAGCTGAGATGGGCTAGTACGCTGTGTATTTGGGTTACCGTTAGGAGCTGATGTAGGAAGTTAGTTATGGGTTCATTTGAGTAGTTTTGGCTTGAATCCCGTATGCGTTAAAAAACTCAATAAGTAAGTATACAAAATGAATTTCGGCCCAGTAAATCAAATGATTTATCGTAGAATTTCGATTTTAAACTCGTAAAGTTTAAATCTTGAATTTACCTTTATTGGCAGAGCCCCGCTGACATCACTTGCTCACGAGTAGTTACTTGAGTGGGTCCTCCTAGTGGTAAAAATCTTGTAAGAGTTATTCAGATGTGGTGACTTCTTCGCTCACTATCAAAGCGTTCTATGTGTTGGGATTGGAGGTTGGTAAATTGGAAATGGAGGGAAGAAATTGTTGGGTTTTTAAGCATTAATATGGCTTAAAAGAGGGTGAATAGGAAATGGAAGGAAATGAATTTTAGATGAAATTTTAAGGCCCCGTTTGGCCATGAGCTTTGCCAAAATAAATTTGGAATTTATTTTCAAAACTCATGTTTGGCCATAAATTTTGCCCATATTTTGGCCAAATCCCAAATCTCAAATCCCAAAATCAGCTGAGCTGATTTTGGGCCAAAATCCCAAAACTTGGGAATTATACATATGTTTTTCCAAAATAAAGTTGGAAAATATGTTTTGAAAACGTATGTCCAAACACATTTTCATCTTCAAACCAAACTTCACCCAAATCAGATTTTTCAAAATAAATTTGGGATCTATGGCCAAACGCTAGCTAAGTTCCCTCCCTTTGACAAAGGGACGTTGTCCCATATTGGAAGAGGGAGAGGTTTATGATGGGTATATAAGCAATTGCTCTTCTTCGAGCTCTTAATAAGTTGAGAAGAAGGCAAGCCTCGCGCCGTCGTCGTCGTCGCTCGCTCGGCTTCTGCTTCGGCTTCGGATTTGGTCAAATGAACGATTGAACGTTTTTCTGTTATCCGTTTTCAGTTTTTCGGTTGTGTAACTGAAAATTAACCTCCCTCTTCAATTCCCGGTTTGTTATTGCATTAATTAGCCATTTATTGTTATGGAATTTATGCTATGGCCGTTTTGCATAAACAACTATTCTGAAGAGTTGCACCTCTTCACTTTCCAACCCAACATTGGTTATAAATACAAGTTCATTCTCTCATATATTTTATACGATTTTCTGAGTTCTCCTCCTTTCTTCTGCATTGTTTTATCTTCAAAGAAAGCAACAGTAAGTGTGATTTGCTACCGAACTGTGTTCGCTGAAACACTGGGGTTTGAAGTACCACTACACTAGTGTGTAATTCGTTCTATCCTGGGAGGAAATAATCTATAGCCTTGGGTACTAGGAGGGGATTAAATTGCTTAAGGAAACATTATGAGTTCAGTGAGCTCGGATTAACTTTTGTTTCGTTGACATTTTCTGTTTATATGTTATTTTATCTTTTCCAGAATTAGTTTACAAACACAGTATACTAACAAGCTTAAGGAATTTAATTTTATTTTCTTTATTTGTGTTATATTCACTGTTCTGGAGATTGAAACCTTTGTGGTTTTCTACTCCGTTGGAGATTAAAATCTACGTGATTTTAACGTTTGCTTGTGTCAATCTTTTACAGAAATGACTAATGATAACGGAAATCAAGTTGTTCCGATGGTGATTGCCGATGCGTCGACAAGCCGAACATCGACACTGCCACCGGCGGAAAAACCCGAAAAATTTTTCGGGATTGATTTCAAGCGGTGGCAGCAGAAGATGTTCTTCTACCCGACTACTTTAAGTCTGCAGAAGTTCATTAAGGAAGATGTTCCTGTTCTGCCCGACGAAACTCCAGAGAATGAACGCTTTCTTGTGATTGAGGCGTGGAAGCATTCTGATTTTCTGTGCAAGAATTATATTCTTAGCGGACTGGAGGACGATCTGTATAACGTCTACAGTGGCGTGGAGACGTCAAAAGAATTGTGGACTGCTCTTGAAAAGAAATAAAAAACTGAGGATGTCGGGTTGAAGAAATTTGTTGCCGCTAAGTTTTTGGACTACAAAATGGTAGATAGCAAGTTTGTTATTACCCAAGCCCAGTAATTGCAAGTGATTATTCATGTTCTCCTTGCTGAAGGTATAAATCGAATTAATACTGATGTTGAAACTAGTAATTTTAGTATTTTTACTAATAGAATTTTCATTGAAGGTCTTGTCATCAATGAAGCATTCTAAGTAGCAGCAATGATTGAGAAGTTGCCTCCTTTGTGGAAGGACTTCAAAAACTACTTGAAACACAAATACAAGGAGATGTCGCTTGAAGATCTCATTGTTCGGTTGAGAATCGAAGAGGACAACAAAGCTGCTGAAAAGAGAGGCCGTGGAAACTCAAAAATAACGGGAGCAAACATTATTGAGGAAACTTCTGAAAATAAGAGAAAGAGGAAGCAGGCTTCTGGACCGAAAAGCAACCCAAGCAAGAAGCGGTTCAACGGAAATTGCTACAACTGTGGGAAAGCTGGACACAAATCTACGAACTGCCATGCTCCGAAGAAAGACAAGAAGAAGTGTCAAGCAAACATGGTTGAAAAGCATGAAGATGTTGATGACTTGTTGCTATGCTGTCTGAATGCAACCTGGTGGGAAATCCTAAGGAGTGTTGGACTGATTCTGGAGCCACTCGCCATGTTTGTGCTGTTAGGGAAGCTTTTGCTACATATGCTCTTGTTGGACCCGAAGAGACGCTTTCAATGGGAAATGCTGCCACGGCCAAGATTGAAGGATGTGAGAAAATCTTTACGAAAATGACTTCTGGCTAGGTGGTGACTTGAACAACGTCCTTCATGTTCCCGAGATTAGGAAGAATTTAGTCTACGCTGGACTTCTTGTTAAGAACGGTTTTAAGGGTATTTTTTGTATCCGATAAGGTTGTAATAAGTAAGAACGAAATGTTTGTAGGAAAATGTTACCTCACTGAGTGCCTTTTCAAGCTGAATGAAATGGTTGTTGAGAATAATAATAAAATTTCAGCTTCGTCTTACTTACTTGAGTCAAATGAATTATGGCATATACGTTTGGGTCATGTCAATTATAGAACCTTGCGGAAAATGATTAAATTGGAAGTATTGCCTAAGTATGAATGCGACAAATCAAAATGTCAAATATGTGTGGAATCTAAGTATGTTAAACATCCTTATAGTCAGTTGAAAAGAATTCAAATCCTTTAGACTTAATTCACACAGATATTTGCGACATGAAGTCAATACCATCTCGCGGTGGAGAGAAGTATTTCGTAACTTTTATTGACGATAGTACTCGATATTTCTATCTTTACTTACTTAATAGTAAAGAGGAAGCAATAGACGCATTCAAGCAATAACAAATTAAATTGAAACGCAACTTAACAAGAAAATCAAAATGATAAGAAGTGATAGGGGTGGTGAATATGAATCTGTTTTTGAACAAATATGTTTAGAATATGGAATTATTCATCAAACAACGGCCCCTTACACGCCCCAATCCAATGGGATTGCGAAAAGAAAGAATCGTTCATTATAGGAGATTATGAACGCATTGTTATTAAGTTCTGCTTTGCCACAGAACTTGTGGGGGGGGGGGGGAGCCCTTCTTATGGCTAACCGGATACTAAATCGAGTACCCTATAGCAAAACTGTCACGACCCCAACCCCGATCGTGATGGCGCCCTACCCATTGCTAGGCAAGCCCGACCAATTAACACTCACAACCCCTTTTTGCATAAAATTCATTACCAATTACCAGAGTTAATTACAATTCAACATCAACAGAAGTCTGAAACAGAAGATAAAATATGCGGAAAACCATACCAATATCTCTACAATAGCCCACCGACCCGGTTTCCCAAGTCAAGAACCTCTATTACAAGTTTTAAACAGCCTAACACAAAGATAGTCTAGAATATGCTGAAAGGTAAAAGATAGAAGGAGAAATCGGGTCTGCGGACGCCATGCAGCTACCTCGATAACTCCGGTGGATGATGATCAGCAAGAAAGCTCTCACTATGCCTCGGGAACACCTGGATCTGCACGCAAGGTGCAGGGAGTAATGTGAGTACTCCGACCCAGTGAGTAATAATCATAAATAGTGGCTGACAGTAAGAAAACACGTAAAGGCACTAGGCAGTTCTATATCAAAGCAGTAAATCAACTTAAAGCAGCAAAATAGTGAAGAAGTCAAGTGAAATCTCTTTAGATCAGGTAAAACAGGTAGCTTATCAGGTATTAAACAAGTATAAATCTGTTCCTCGAACACAGTAACCATATATCTCTCACAATAACCGAAATCAAAATAACCGCTACGGCGTGCAGCCCGATCCGTACATCGCTGTGGCGCACAACCCAATCCATATAAATAGTCGATTGCGCTCACTGGGGGTGTGCAGACTCCGGGAGGGCTCCTACAGCCCAAGTGCTATATTGCTGCGGCGCGCAGCTCGATCCACATAAGATTTGTTGCGGCGTGCAGCCCGACCCATATAAGCATTTGCTGCGGCTTACAGCCCGATCCATAACATATATAACATCCTCACTGTTGGGTTCTCAACCCCTCTCAGTCATTTTACTCACTGTCTCTCGGGCACAATAATATAAGGTAGGGATCTCAGCCCTCATATTTCCCTCATTTAGGATTAGCATTAATAAAACCGGTTCACATTGTTTAAACACGTAGAAACATGAATGAGTATATAATTTTTAACAAGTAAAGTTAGGAAAATCAGTCATAATGCCCCTAAGGGTTCTATAAGTCGGCACAAGGCCCCAAACATGGCAACTAGCCCAAATCATAGTGATAATAATTAAATCTCAGTCAAAAATGCGGTGAAATTATCAATCGGGACGGACCAAGTCACAATCCCCAGTAGTAACGGACCCCACGCTCATCATACAGCGTGTGTCTCACCTCAACATAGCACTACGTTGTGCAAATCCGGGGTTTCAAACCCTCCGGACATCATATACAATCATTACTCACCTTAAACCGGCCAAAGCTCTAGCTCGCTATGCCCTTGCCTCTCAAATCGGCCTCCTGCGCGTCGAATCTGACCAAAACCAGAGCGAATACGTCACAATATTCTAAGGGAACAAGCCCAAGCGCAAACAATCGAAAAATATCAAAAATCTCGAAATTAGCAAAACCCGAGCCCCGGGCCCACTTCTCGAAACTCAGAAATTTTTATACATCATTAGATTCCTTGTCTCCCCACGAGTTCATACATATCAAAAACACAAGAATCGGAGTTCAATTGACCCCTCAAATCCCCAATTTAGACTCTCTTAATCTCAAGCCCTATGCCTCCATTTTTAGTCCAAAAATTCCTTAATTTTCAGTCCTAATTCATGAAATATCACCATAGAATTATGTTTTAGGTCCAAAACCTTTACCTTATCGAAGTTCCCTTGAAATCTCTCTACAAAATCGCCCAAAAACTCTAATTCCGAAGTTAAAAATGTATAAACCCTTCAAAAATCGCGATGAAGAACTATTTATACCTTCTGCCCAGTCATAACCGCATCTGCGGTCAATTACCCGCTTCTGCGGAATTCACTTAAATCCCGCCTAACCGCATCTGCGGTCCAATAGCCGCATCTGCGGCTCCTCAGGTGCCGTCCCTATTCAGCATCTGCAGTTCCTAACCTCACTCCTCAAGTCCGCATCTGCGGATAATCCTTCGCACATGCGATGCCGCACCTGCGGTCCCCAAGCCGCAGGTGCGAAAACACCAGAAGCAGCAGAAAATCTGAAATTGCACAAGTCCAAAACTCTTCCCGTTAGCCATCCGAAATCACCCCGAGGCCCCCGGGACCTAAACCAAAAGTGCCAACACATCCTAAAACCTCATGCAAACTTGTTCCAAACATCAAAACACCACAAACAACACCAAAACCTCCAATTTACATCGAATTCAAGCCTAAATTTTTTAAAAACTTCCGAAACACGCTTTTGATAAAAAACCCAACCAAACCACATTCAAATGACATGAAATTTTGCACACACATCCCGAATCACATAACGAAGCTACAGCAACTCTCGAAATCCCATTCCGACCCTCGGATCAAAATCTCACCTATCAACCGGAATTTGCCAAAATACTAACTTCGCCAATTCAAGCCTAATTCTACACCGGACCTCCAAAACCACTTCCGATCACACTCCTAAGTCACAAATCACTCCCGAAGCTAACAACCATCGAATTCACATCNGAGAAACGGAGTTGGTTTGACGTGATTCGGACGTTCGGTTGTGAAAATAGAAGTTTTAAAGCTTTCTTGAAAATTTCATTCGATTTGGTGTTCAATTCGCAGTTCGAAGTGTTATTTTGGCGGTTTGATCGAGCGACCAAGTTAGTATGATATTTTATGTCACGACACCAACCCCGGTCGTGATGGCGCCCAACACACTGCTAGGCAAGCCTGACCAACTAACAACCTCAACCCGTTTTCTTATAAAGTTTATTATTAGCTAACACAGTTAAAAAATGCCTAATTTCCATAATAAAAGCCTGAAACAAGAGTTAAATATGCGGAAATCAAATGATAATACCACTACATAGCCCACCGATCCGGTGTCACAAGTGAATAGCCTCTATTACAAGTCTGTAAACAGCCTCAAACAGAGATAGTCTAAGAATATTGGAAATAAAGAAGATAGAAGGAGAAATCGGGTCTGCGGACGCCATGCAGCTACCTCGATGACTCCGGTGTATGATGAATAGCAGGAAAGCTCTCTCTATGCCTCGGGAACACCTGGATCTGCACACAAGGTGCAGGGAGTAATGTGAGTACACCGATCCAGTGAGTAATAATCATAAATAATGGCTGACAGTAAGAAAACACGTAAAGGCACTAAGCAGTTCTATAACAAAGCAGTAAATCAACTTAAAGTCGCAAAATAGTGAAGAAGTCAAGTGAAATCTCTTTAGATCAGGTAAAAACAGGTAGCTTATCAGGTATTTAACAAGTATAAATCCATTCCTCGAACACAGTAACCATATATCTCTCACAATAATCGAAATCAAAATAACTGCTGCGGCGTGCAGCCCGATCCGTACATCGCTGTGGCGCACAGCCCGATCCATATAACTAGTCGACTGCGCTCACTGGGGCTGTGCAGACTCCGGGAGGGGCTCCTACAGCCCAAGCGCTATATTGTTGCGGTGCGCAGCCCGATCCATATAAGCATTTGCTGCGGCGTGCAGCCCGATCCATATACATATATAACATCTTCACTGTTTGGGTTCTCAACCCCTCTCAGTCATTTTACTCACAGTCTCTCCGGCACAATAATATAAGGTAGGGATCTCAGACCACATATTTCCCTCATTTAGGATTAGCATTGATAAAACCGGTTCACATTTTTTAAACACATAGAAACATGACTGAAGATATGATTTTTAACAAGTAAAGTGAGGAAAATCAGTCATAATGCCCCTAAGGGTTCTACAAGTCGGCACAAGGCCCCAAACATGGCAACTAGCCCAAATCATAATGATAATAGTTAAATCTCAGTCAAAAATACGGTGAAATTATCAATCGGGGCAGACCAATTCACAATCCCCAGTAGTAATGGACCCCACGCTCATCATACAGCGTGTGTCTCACCTCAACATAGCACTACGTTGTGCAAATCCGTGGTTTCTAACGATCAGGACATCTTTTACAATCATTACTGACCTCAAACCGGCCAAAGCTCTAGCTCCCTATGCCCTTGCCTCTCAAATCGGCCCCCTCGCGCGTCGAATCTGACCAAAACCAGAGCGAATACGTCACAATATGCTAAGGGAACAAAGCCCAAGCGAAAACAATCGAAAAAAAATCAAAAATCTCGAAATTAGCAAAACCCGAGCCCCGGGCCCACTTCTCGAAACTTAGAAATTTTCACATCATTAAATTCCTCATCTCCCCGCGAGTTCATACATATCAAAAACACAAGAATCGGAGTTCAATTGACCCCTCAAATCCCCAATTTAGACTCTCTTAATCTCAAGCCCTAAACCTCCATTTTTAGTCCAAAAATTCCTTAATTTTCAGTCCTAATACATGAAATATCACCATAGAATTGTGTTTTAGGTCCAAAACCCTTACCTTATCGAAACTCCCTTGAAATCTCTCTTCAAAATCGCCCAAAAACTCTAAGTCCGAAGTTAAAAATGTATAAACCCGTCAAAAATCGCGAAGAATGACTACTTATACCTTCTGCCCAGTCATATCCGCATCTGCGGTGATTTACCCGCTTCTGCGGTACCGCTTCTGCGGTATTTCTTCGCATCTGAGGAATTCACTTAAATCCCGCCTAACCGCATCTGCGGTCCAATATCCGCATATGCGGCTCCGCAGGTGCGGTCTCTATTCCGCATCTGCGGTTCCTGACCTCACTCCTCAAATCCGCATCTGCGGATAATCCTTCGCAGATGCGATGCCGCACCTGCGGTCCCCAAGCCGCAGGTGCGAAAACACCAGAAGCAGCAAAAATCTGAAATTGCACAAGTCCAAAACTCTTTCCGTTAGCCATCCGAAATCACCCCGAGGCCCCCGGGACCTCAACCAAAAGTGCCAACACAGCCTAAAACCTCATTCAAACTTGTTCCAAACATCAAAACACCACAAACAACACCAAAACCTTCAATTTACATCGAATTCAAGCCTAAATTTTCTAAAAACTTCCGAAACACGCTTTTGATAAAAAACCCAACCAAACCACATTCAAATGACATGAAATTTTGCACACACATCCCGAATCACATAACGAAGCTACAGCAACTCTCGGAATCCCATTCCGACCGTCGGATCAAAATCTCACCTATCAATCGGAATTCGCCAAAATACTAACTTTGCCAATTCAAGCCTAATTCTACACCGGACCTCCAAAACCACTTCCGATCACACTCCTAAGTCACAAATCACCTCCCGAAGCTAACCAAACCATCGGAATTCACATCCGAGCCCTCTAACTCATAAGTCAACATCCGATTGACTTTTCCAACTTAACCCTTCTTAAAAGAGACTAAGTGTCTCATTTCTTACCAAATTCACTCCGAACTCAAACCAATCAACTCGACCACCTAAAAACACGGATAACGAAGCATAAAGAAGCAGAAATGGGGGAAACGGAGCGGTAGCTCATGAGACGACTGGTCGGGTTGTCACATCCTCCCCAACTTAAACAAACGCTCGTCCTCGAGCGAGTCAAGAAACATACCTGAAGCCTCAAACAGGTGAGGATATCTGCTCCACATCTCCCGCTCGGTCACCCAGGTACCCTCCTCCACGGGTCGTCCTCTCCACTGCACCTTCACTGAAGCTATATCTTTTGACCTCAAAAACCTGACGACCCAAAATAGCTACTGGCTCCACATAAAAGGTCAAATCATCATCCAACTGAACCGTGCTGAAGTCCAAAACATGAGACGGGTCCCCAACATACTTCCGGAGCATAGAAACATGAAATACCGGATGCACGCTCGACAAGCTGGGTGGCAAAGCAAGCATATAAGCCACCTCCCCAATCCTCCTAAGTACCTCAAAAGGCCCAATGAACCGCGGACTCAACTTCCCTTTCTTCCCAAATCTCATAACACCCTTCATGGGAGAAACCTTCAGTAAAACCTTCTCACCAACCATGTAGGACACATCTCGAACCTTCCGGTCCGCATAATTCTTCTGACACGACTGTGCTGTACGAAGCCTCTCCTGAATCACCTTCACCTTCTCTAAGGCATCCTGAACCAAATCTGTCCCTAATAGCCTAGCCTCGCCGGGCTCGAACCAACCAACTGGAGATCTACACTGCCTCCCATATAAAGCCTCATACGGAGCCATCTGAATACTCGACTGGTAGCTGTTGTTGTAGGCAAACTCTGCAAGCGGCAGAAACTCATCCCACGAACCTCCAAAGTCAATAACACAAGCACGCAACATGTCCTCCAATATCCGAATGGTACGCTCGGATTGCCTGTCCGTCTGAGGATGAAACGCTGTGCTCAACTCCACCTGAGTGCCCAACTCTCTCTGCACGGCTCTCCAAAACTGCAAAGTAAACTGAGTACCTCTATCTGAGATGATGGCCACCGGAACACCATGCAACCGAACAATCTCCCGGATATAAATCCCTACCAGCCGCTCCGAAGAATAAGTAGTACACACAGGAATGAAGTGCGCAGACTTGGTCAGTCGATCCACAATCACCCAAATAGCATCAAATTTCTTCGAAGTCCAAGGAAGTCCAACAACAAAGTCCATAGTGATCCTCTCCCACTTCCACTCGGGAATACCCATCTGCTGAAGCAAGCCACCCGGTCTCTGATGCTCATATATCACCTGCTGACAATTGAGATACCGAGCCACAAATCCCACAATATCCTTCTTCATTCTTCTGCACCAGTAGTGCTGCCTCAAGTCCTGATACATCTTCGCGGCACCCGGATGAATAGAATACCGCGAGCTATGGGCCTCCTCCAGAATCAACTCTCTAAGCCCATCCATATTGGGCACACAGATCCGGCCCTGCATCCTCAACACACCATCAGCACCGTTGATCACATCTCTGGCATCATCATGCTGAACTCCATCCTTAAGGACAAGCAAATGCGGATCATCATACTGGCGCTCTCTGATGCGATCATATAAGCAAGACCGAGAGACCACACAAGCTAACACCCGGTTGGGCTCCGAAATATCTAATATCACAAGCCGATTGGCCAAGGCCTGAATATCAACTGCAAAGGGCCTCTCCCCAACTGGAATGTACGCCAAACTCCCCATACTCACTGCCTTTCGGCTCAAAGCATCGGCCACTACATCGGCCTTTCCCGGATGATACAGAATAGTAATATCACAATCCTTAAGTAACTCTAGCCATCTCTGCTGTCTCAAATTAAGATCCTTTTGCTTGAACAAATGCTGAAGGTTGCGATGATCAGTGAATACCTCACAAGATACGCCATACAAGTAGTGCCTCCAAATCTTCAATGCATGAACTATGGCAGCCAACTCCAAATCATGAACATGGTAGTTCTTCTCATGGGGCTTCAACTGACGAGAAGCATAAGCAATAACTCTACCCTCCTGCATCAACACACAACCAATCCCAACTCTCGAAGCATCACAATATACAGTATATGAACCTGAAGCTGATGGAAAAACCAACACTGGAGCTGTGGTCAAAGCTGTCTTGAGCTTCTGAAAGCTCTCCTCACACTCATCTGACCATACAAATGGAGCACCCTTCTGGGTCAACTTGATCAAGGGCGACACAATGGATGAAAATCCCTGAACAAACCGGCGATAATAGCCTGCCAACCCAAGAAAGCTATGAATCTCTGCGGCCGAGGACGATCTAGGCCAACTCTGAACCGCCTCTCTCTTCTTTGGGTCAACCTGAATACCCTCGCTGGACACTACGTGTCCCAAGAAAGCCACTAAACCGAGCCAAAACTCACACTTGGAGAACTTTGCATAAAGCCTCTCCTCCCTCAATCTCTGCAATACTACTCGCAAATGCTCCGCGTGCTCCTCCTGGCTACGTGGGTACACCAGAATATCATCAATAAAAACAATAACGAACGAATCCAGATAAGGCTGAAACACACTGTTCATCAAATGCATGAACGCTGATGGGGCATTGGTCAACCCGAAAGACATGACAAGAAACTCATAGTGACCATATCTTGTCCTGAAAGCAGTCTTAGGAATATCTGAATCCCTGATCTTCAACTGGTGATAACCCGAACGGAGATCAATCTTGGAAAACACCCTCGCTCCCTGAAGCTGGCCGAATAAATCATCAATGCGAGGCAGGGGATACTTGTTCTTAATTGTTACCTTGTTCAATTGCCTATAATCGATGCACATTCTCATTGTGCCATCCTTCTTCTTCACAAACAGAACTGGCGCACCCCAAGGTGACACACTAGGCCGAATGAACCCCTTATCTAGGAGTTCCTGGAGCTGCTCCTTCAATTCTTTCAACTCTGCTGGTGCTACGAGATATGGCGGAATAGAAATGGGCTGAGTGCCCGGCACCGGGTCAATACAAAAATCAATATCCCTGTCTGGTGGCATGCCCAGCAGGTCTGCAGGAAATACATCAAGGAAGTCCCTCACAACTGGGACAAAATCAATACTGGGAGCCTCAGCCCCAACATTCCTCACAAAGGCAAGATACGAGAGACAACCCTTCCCAACAATACGCTGGGCCTTCAAGAAAGAAATCACTCTACTCGGAACATAATCAGTGACACCACTGTTAGCACGTGATTTTTGCCCTATATATGAATAATTCCCAAAATTTCAAACAAAACAATTTTTTCTAGTATTTTATAAATTTTTGTGAATTTTGTGGCATTTTTTGGTAATTGTTGCATTTTTATTTGTGCATTTTAATCCATATGAAAATACCAAAAATATGCATTGGCATTTAGGGATTTAATTTCACAATTTTAGTATTAATTAGTTTTAGAATAAAATGTAAAGAAAATTGCAAGAAAATAGTTCTTTGCATTGCTAATTATTGCATTTGTCTTTAAATAGAGTTATAAGTAATTTTAGGAGTTAAATAGTTTAATTAGGTCTTTGCTTTGTTTTAGCATTTTATAAAATCAGAAAAATAAATAAATACAAAAAATACAAAAATAGATAAAGAATAAAAAGGGGGGAAAAAGAAAAATTAAAAATGGTCTTGATTGGAGACCAAATTTGGGACAAAATCAGTCAGCCCAAACGAAATCCCCAATCCAAGCCGGTCCATACCCGTCCCCTGTAACCCGGCCCAGCAACCCCATTCAAAACGACACCGTTCTGCCCAGGTGAATCTCATCCGGTGATCCTTCAAGATACAACGGATGAGAACTAAGTCTCAAATCCCATAAAACTGTCCGAAATTAACCCAAAACCTAAAAACATTCTTTCATCTTCATCGTACCCTGTAACGCCGGTGCCGGCCACCCTCCTCCGCCCTAGCCCCACCGTCCCTCCGCCGGCCGGAAATCGTCGCCTCCGGCGGCGATATTCCGATGACCTCCAAAATTACAACACCGGTTCTCCACGTTCCCCTCTTTCCATCCCTGCCCTTAGTTTTCCTCGAATCTCGCCGGAGCTCGTCGAATATCTTGACAAAATTTTCCGGCCAAGTCGCCGGTTATGCCAAACGGGCCCAAATTAACACCATGGGACCGCCTTGACCTCCTCTACCCAACCCCCATAGCCACTTGTCTCGAACATGGCCGGAACTGCTCAAATATTAAATCGAAAATCTGGGCCAAAACATCAACTCACCCAAATCCAACCAAATTTACACCATATACTCTTTTGACCTCCCTCCACCTGAATCCCTAACCAGAATCTTTCGAATATTGTCAAAGCTTCTCGAATTTTAGATCTTAGACTGGCAGAACCCTAGCTCAGAAAATCTTGGGGGATTTTGGACCGTAATTTCCCTAATCATGTGTGCTCTTTTGAAAACACACGATTAGGGATGTTACGTGTCAAGAATCCCGGAGGATTCAAACAAATGGCCGGTCAGAGTTTCCCCATGGTCAGTTGAATGCTCTACTTCAGTAAGTTTGCTGATTACTTCTATTTTTGATTCTTATTTTTGGGGTTCCGTATCTGTTCTAAGTTTAGTTTACGATTTGTTTCGAGTCTGGTCGATCCTGTTTGAGCTTTGTTTGGATTTCAATTCGTTCCTCAGCATCTGAACTGATTAGTAATCTCTTATGGTTGCTGTTAGTTAGCATTAATTAGTTTAGTTTAGTTTAATTAGTAATCGTATTAACAGTTCCATGTTTAGGGTTTAATTAAGTTTTATGATTTGTTAATGTTCTTCGTGGAGGTACTGTTCTCGGTCTTCATGTTTGATTTAAATTTATTCCAATAGGTCTAATTTTTGTTTAGTTTAGTTAGTTGATTCATGAGTGGTCACTGCAATTTGTAGTTCATGGTTAGGTTGGATTTCATGATTGGTTAATTGTGCAACAATTCGATTTGGTGGGATCTTTTGGCTATAGCTGAACAAGATAGTGACCAGCAATTACAGTAAAAGGGTTTTGGTCTAGCCAGTAATTTCAGGAGGTTCAAAGGATAGTTTAGGCATGGGAAAAGGGTACTTTTATCAGATTTGGTAATGTTTGAAGGGGGGTAAGGATAGAATAGGGATTGTAATAAGTATAGAACCTTCTAGGATGGACTATAGTGTAGACTTTAGTAAACTTAGGGTAGTTACTTGTGACACAAGTCAGAAAATAAGAGGAAAAAGTCATAAAAATCAGGGACCTAAGGGGAAAATTAAAATCTGAAAGGTTGCCCTATTAGCTTGCCTATAAAGGCACTCTTGCTTGCCTTAGAAAGGGGGATTTTTTGGGGAGATTTTCAGAGCCTAAAATTTGAGACCTAAAGAGAGAAAAGAGAGCTTAATAAACAAACCAGAGAAACTCAAACGAAAAAAGGATTGCTAGTTTACTGTTCCATTGGGAATTCTGCTTGAGCTTTAAGGTTTTGATCTTTTAAAATTGTGCTGCTTCATTTGGAGTCGAAATGGTTTGAAGTTGGGTTCAAATCAAGTCTGGTTTGGGGTCTGTCGACTCATTGAGTTTCAAACTAAAATCTGGACTGTTGCATCTCATCTGCTGGTTTCAAAAATAGTCTGCTGATTCTGCTGTACTGTTACTGCTGCTGGGTTTCTGATTATCCTGCTTCTTTCTTTCCAATTTCCAGGTACATATTCTTGACCTAAGCATGTAAAACAGATCATGAGGTGATTTATTGAAGAGAATCGAAGATTATACTTTCATGTTTAGCTCGTTTCTCAGCTTGTATTATCAATTATTTTTCCCAGTATGCTTAATGTGATTGTTGTTTTAAAACTTTGAGTTCAGATTGGGATTGTAATAAGGCTATTGGTAGGGTTAATGATTGCCACGTGTTAGAGCCATTAGGTTAATGGATTGATCTATTGATAGATGTATCAGTATGGGCTGTTGAATTGCAAAGATCATGTTGTTAAGTCATTGTAGTTAACATGGAACGTGTAATTAGGATAGGATTATGAAGAATTAACATGTTTGAATGCAGCAGATTTGGTTGCTGATCTAGACTCAACTTCGAGTCTAATCCTCTGATTTTGAGCTTGGACATACCTGGGCTCTCAAGCCTAGACTGGGCTTGGGTTTCTGTATCACATACTCAGATCCACTTATGCACAAACTTGGGACTGGGTTTATTGATTTAGGGGCATTTTAACTTAGTGATGTCCATGTTTATGTAAGTTTTCAAATGTTTAAAGGACTGTATATGTAATTGTAGTTTCAAAATCAGATTTGAAGGCCTGCGAGTTTGATACGGAGTTCTTGTATGTATGAGGTCAATCGATTATGGATACGAGCTTAATGTGTTGCATGTCACGTGTTGCATTAACTGATGATTGCACAAACCCGTTCTATTGATGATAGTAACAGTGCTTAGAACATTGGTTGATTTGCATATACATTTGTCTTTTCTGTGGTTCGATTCCTAGTCTCATGCCCACAACATATGCTCACTAATGTTTGGGCTCTTTTTGGGCCTGAACATCGAGACCCTTTCATCTGAAGGGCAGTCCATTGCATTCGGACAGCCTCGTGATTTTTGTCTCTGAATAGAGGTTTTGAAGAGTGTTTGGGCCTGCCGTCAGGCCTGGAGTCTTTTGGTGTTAATAATGGGTTCAACTCTTGGTGAAGTAGTCACAATTCCCTTAGATCTTAGTTCATGGCCCTTCATAATTTAGTTCAAACACCCTTTTAGAATAAAATTGAGATGTGCCACCAACCCTTAAATCACATATGGCCCCCGTATTAATTTCTTATAACATAGATATAAAATGACAAATGTTCGTAGTTTGCCTTTAGGCACGATTTAATCTACGATTGTGGTTGCGTATACGTTCGCGTAACATGACCATGATCCTAAATTAATTCGGAGTGTGCGTTCGCGCAACTTCGCTCAATCTTTGCTTAATAATAAAATAGGCTACAAGCTTTTAATTATTTTCTTAGTTCACATAAGTTCATTAAAATCACATATGCCCTTTTAGTAATTTCGTAGGTTAGATAAAAATAATATTTCGTAGAATATCCTTTAGGACCGTTTAAAATACCAAGTGTGGTTGCGTATACGTTCGCGTAACACAACTACATTTCTAAAAACAAAGCCGGGGTATGCGTTCGCGCAACTTCGGCCCAAACTTTTCTTAATAATAATTAAGCGTTATTAATTGTGGACACGTTCGCGTGACATGATTTTTGACGCACCAAACAGGCGGGTATACGTACGCGTAACCCGTCTCAAGATAATTTTCTAATAAAAACGGTAAGAAGAAAAAGCATATAGGTTCTAAAATCAGTAATTAAATAATTGTATAAGCCAAGTATGATCAAAGCGACCGTGCTAGAACCACGGAACTCGGGAGTGCCTAACACCTTCTCCCGGGTTAACAGAACTCCTTACCCGGATTTCTGGTTCGCAGACAATAATAACAGAGTCATTCTTTTCCTCGATTCGGGATTAAAACCGGTGACTTGGGACACCATAAATCTCCCAAGTGGAGACTCTGAATTTTTGATAAAATAATCCCGTTTCGATTGTCACTTCAAGTTGGAAATAACTCCTTTATTGTACCCTTTACGGGGTGTAGTAAAAAAGGGAGGTGTGACAGCTCTGGCGACTCTGCTGGGGACTCAACCCAGAATCTCTGGTTCAGGGTTCAAGAATTCGAGCTTATTTCATGATTTTTACTTGGCTTATTTTTATTGATATTTATTGTATTTCGTGAACCTTTGTGCTAAATGCTATTTGTTTACCGCTTTAATATTGTTGAATTGTATATAATTGTCTTTTTACTCCACCTTTGCATTTCTTTACTAAAATGGTGCATACGTTCGCGTAGCCCACTTTTTCTAGAAAAATATACCAAATAGAGCGAGGCTGGGCAAGCGACAAGGCCGGGCAGACTTCAGTGCTCTCGGTACGTCGCCCCCTCCTCGGCCCCAGTTGTCCGCTCGGGTACCCCAAGTCTAGACCAAAACCCTAGGTGTTTGAAACTTAGAAAAACACAGCCTCATGCCGGATCCCTAGTAGGAGCGCTTATATGCATCACATGCATCTTTGACTTAGGGGACTCAACACAGGGGTTGGGTCTGTCTAGGACAGGTGTACCCCAAAATAACAGACCATCATGATGCATCCTGTGTGCTAGGTGAATATTCATTTATTTTGGCTTGCATGCTGACCGCCTAAATAAGAAAAGAAAAGTTAGGAAAATCAAAAAAAGAAAAGAGAGGGGAAAAGTCAAAAAAAAAAAAACAAGAGAGAAAAAGACCTAGAGTGATGAAGAAATAAAGCCCGGCTCTAAAACCCGATATTTGAAAACACCCCAAAACTTTGCCGAATTTTCCAAAAATAGTTATTTGCCAAAATCAAAGCTGCCGAACTATGCGGGTCTGATTCCCATCGGACATGGGATACGTAGGCAACCTACATAAGGGCCGGCCTTATTTTAAAAAAAAAAGAGAAAAAAAGCGAGGGAGTCAAATAAATGCAGTCAGTCAAAATAAGTCAATTCAGTGTCGATGATGTTGTGGGCCATTCTTACCGGGATAGCCTTAGAATATTTTGCTCATTGTCGAAGGGCTATCCTCGTAATCGAATGGGCGAAGTTGAGAGGTGTCACAAAATAAGCCTTCCCCGGCCTCAAAGTTCGCACAGAATTATGAAGGGGCCATATTTGCAAAACTAGCCTTGTGGCTAAAATTGGCATATCAAAGAAGGGATCATAGTCTTTTACTAGAAAACTTTCTTTCAAAAAGGTCCATTAGAGTCAACCCTAACCCAGCATTTCTACAGGAACAAAATGAATATTATCCAGGATCCACCGGAAGTGGTCAGGGAGCAGGCTCGGGTACACTTGCGCATGTGGTGGAATGATTTGGATCAGGAAGGTCAGAAATGGGTAAGACAACAATTAGGCGCTCTTATAGACGTTTGGGAGGTCAAACCACGAGACGATCTGATCAAGGCCATGATAACTTTCTGGGACCCTGCTCGTAATGTGTTTCGCTTCTCAGACTTTGAGATTACCCCTACTTTGGAGGAGATAGCCGGGTACGTCGAGTTTGGACGAGATTTGAGGAAGCAACAACTCATATTTCCCAGGGCTCCGTCGGTGCACAAGTTTTTTGCCCTCCTGAATATCAGTAAACAGACAAGCAAGAACCGTGTAAGCGAAGGGTGTTGTGCTTTCCACTTTTTATACTTTAGGTTTGGACACTCTTCTGGTTTCGAAGCACATGAAAAGGGGTTGTGCAACAAACAAAATAAGGGTCTTTGGCAGCTTCATCGCCGGTTTGCATTTATCGTGGCATTTTTGGGGATAATGGTCTTTCCAAACAATAAGGGAACAGTGGATATTCGTATGGCTAGAATTGCACAAATTCTCACTACCATGAAAGATCATACACTTGTCCCGTTGATATTGGCGGATATTTATCGTGCCTTGACTTCGTGCAAAGCCGGGGCCCACTTTTTCGAAGGTTGTAATATCCTCCTACAAATGTGGATGATTAAGCATCTTCGCCACCACCCCAGATTCATGAGCTATGGATCGAGTCCAAATAACTTCATCGCCAGTTACGAAGAAAGGGTCAAAGACTACAATGTGCCAAAAGGATTTGAAGCATGGGTGTCCCATTTGAAAGCTCTCAAAGCAAGTCGAATTAAGTGGTCCATAGGATGACTCCCGAAGACGGAGGCTATATACATGACTGCAACCAACGGATACTTGAGAATAATGGGCGTAAGAAGTATTCAACCATACGCCCCGCAGAGGGTCTTGAGGCAACTGGGACGATATCAGATTGTACCCGCAGACGAAGATATGAGTACTCAGGTCATAGAGTTGCATCCGGAAGCTGCATTGCCTGAGGCTTTGGTTCAACAGGATTGGAATAGCTGCCGATATCTAAAAAATGGCACCCAGGTACCAGATATCTCAAAAGGAGAAGTAGATCCAAATTATGCTGCTTGGTTTGAAAAGAGGTCCTATGTGGACACCGAGCCAGAACCCGAATCCAGGAGACCTGTCAAGAGACCTCATGTACAAGCCTTTGATGATAAAATCCAAGAAAGAATAGCATGGGGAGAAAAGGAAAAGGCGTATCAAGCTGAGATCCATGCTCTGAAAGAAAAACTGAGAAATATGGAATTCAACAATGATCTTCAAGCTCAGGAAGCCGAAGGTGAGAAAAAAGGATTGATCCAAGAAAATGAAATTCTCAAAACTCAGATCCGGAAAATGAGAATAGCAATTGACAACCCAGGTAGGAGTAGAAAGGACGAAACACTCATCTACAACCTTACCAGGAAGGCACGTGATTTCGAGGATGAGTTACAAAAGACTGAAAAGGAATTGGCTGCGGTCCGGGGACAATTGGATAAAAATGCAGAGGAACGGGCTCGCATGGTTAAACAATTAAAAGGAAAATATGACAATGAGATCATAAGATTAAAGGAAAAGGTCACCGCCGCAGAGAGCCAAATGATCAAACAGGCAAAGGATTTCAAAGTCGAGAGAGAACAGTGTTACATGGCATTAGCACAGTTGGAGATGGACTTACAACAGCTCCGAGAACAAGGCCAGGTGTTTGAGCAGACTTTGGAGGCCAGGGCCCGACAGATAGGGCGGTTGTTGCAAGAGAAGGGGAGAATCCGAGAGAGAATTTTAACCATTGCTCATTCCATCACCAGAAAATGCCAGTTGTGCGAAAACATGACCCGCACCACCTTCTTGGCATCAATATTGGTGTTTGTGAAGCAGATAATGAATGACTTGGACAGACTTCAGGGGGAACTTGCGTACAGGCCTGCAGCAAGACCAAACGACATCCCGCGGGCACCGGGAGCTTTAATGTATTCATGATGCTCCGTTGAGTCTGTATTTTCTTTCCTATTAGAGTTGGTCATTCGAGTCTGTATTTCCTTTTGTGTTGGAGTCCGTATTTCCGTCTTGTTAGTCAGTGGGCTGAGTCTGTATTTCCTTTTAAGGGAAACGGGGATGGTAGAGTCTGTAGCTCGCTACTGCTTTCGAATTTGTCAGTTGTTGTTAAGTTCTTGTAATAGACAAATCTGTTATCAAAATCCCAAAATATTTTATCCCATTTATTCTGCACGAACTACGCCTGGTCTGATTCACGCGGGGTCGTGATAGTAGGCAATCTCCATAGGATTCGACCATTTCTAAATAATAAAACGGAAAACTAAAAGGAATGATACAAATAGGGGAGAAAGCAAAGGAAAGAGAATCCAAAAGAGGGAGAGCAAGACAAAGTGAAAAAGGAAAGATAAGAGTAGGAACTAATTGGCGAGAGAAAGAAATGGAAAGCCGGGATGACGCATGTGATTGAACAGCAACATAATAGCAACGTTTGACTGCTTAGGTGCATCCACCCATCAATGTGCGGTTATCTATTTGTTAATGCCCTAACCGCTAACAAGTCGTTGTTGATGAGTCCAGGCAGGTGTTAAGCTGACTGGCATTCTGTCAACCCACCCTTACAACACCCACTCCAAGGACAAGTCGAAAATGGCCAACCAAGATCTAGAAGCAAGCATCGTTGACCCATCCAGAGAGGAGGAGGCAATGGATGTGAATACAATGAGAGAGGAGATGTATAAGTTAAAGCAGCAGATGGCCGAAATGTACCAGGCCTGGTCGAAGGGACATCCACCACCAGTCTATCCTGCCAACCCCAATTATCTCCCACCACCAGCTCAACCCCAGGATCCTCCCACGGTGAACTCATATCCTGCTTCCCCTACTCACCAGCAATATTATGGAACCACCTCTCAGACACCACCACTACCACCCTCCAAGCAAATTCCATGTCCCCCACCACCAATTGCTCCAGTATTCGTGGCTCCTCCACCCACCGCATTACACAGATCCTCTAGTGAACCTCTGTTCCAAACCCAGGAAAACCACTATTACCCACCCGAACCCACCTTCAAGCCCCTAGAACCATGCTCTTACGCTCCCCATTTTAATCTCTCAGCTGAAGAAGAGAAACCTCCCAAAAACCCGGAGCAAGAGGAGATGATACGAAAGGTCAAAAGTTTAGAGCAGTCCTTCAGAAATATGCAAGGTCTCGGGGGTCAAGTAAGTGTGGCCTACAAGGACTTGTGCTTGTTTCCTGACGTCCAGTTGCCAGCAGGATTCAAATTACCCAAGTTCGACTTGTATGATGTCCATGGTGATCCGGTGGCCCACCTGAGAGGTTTTTGCAGCAAGATGAGGGGAGCTGGGGGAAAAGATGAGCTATTAATGGCCTACTTTAGTCAAAGCTTAAGTGGAGCGGCGTTGGAGTGGTACACAAGACAAGATCATGCTCGGTGGTACACCTGGGATGACTTAGCTCAAGCTTTTGCATGTCATTTTCAGTACAATCTCGAAATTGTCCCGGACCGTCTGTCACTGACCAAAATCGAGAAAAAGCCCGGAGAAAGCTTTAGAGAGTACGGTTTCCGTTGGAGAGAGCAAGCAGCAAGAGTTGATCCTCCGATGAAAGAGAATGAGATGGTTGATTATTTCCTTCAGGCTTTGGAGCCAACCTACTACGGTCATCTGGTGTCCGCTGTAGGGAAAACTTTCAATGAGGTCGTGAAGATGGGAAGTATGGTGGAAGAGGGTCTCAAGTCCAACAAGATTATGAGCTACTCAGCCCTCAAAGCAACCACGCAGGCCATTCAAAGCGGCACCGGAGGAGTATTGGGAAAGAAGAAGAAAGAAGAAGTGGCAGTAGTGGAATCAAGGGTTTGGTCCAGGGGTCCGTCACCATATTATCACCAACCTCGCCCTCACCCCCAAGCTTACCCGCATACCTCATATGGCCCACCACAGCATTACTACCCACCTCCTACTCCCCATTTCTCTGTCCATCATGCCCAGACATACCCCAACCTCCTACCCGTGCACAATGGCGCGCACCCACTCCCCAAAACACTTACCCACCCCCAAGAACCAACAGAAATACCGCTGGAACCGGTTTCCAACCCAATCCTGCATATAAGAATGATAGGTCGCAGAAGAAGAAGACTTTTACTCCTTTGGGTGAATCTTATACTAGCCTGTACCACAGATTAAGGCAATTGGGCATGTTGAACCCGATCGAGCCCAAATTACCAAACCCTCCCCCTAGGAACCTGGACCATTCAGTAAACTGCGAGTACTGCTCAGGAGCGCCTGGACATGATACAGAGAAGTGTTGGCATCTGAAAACCGCCATTCAAGAACTTATTGATACACGGAGAATTGAGGTGCAGGCTCCGGAGACTCCCAATATCACGCAGAATCCACTACCAATTCATCATGAGGCTCACATGATCGAGATAGTGCAGAAGGGAGAATACAAGAAGCCGTCGCAAACTGTGATGATGATTAAAGCAAGTGAAAATAAAGCAAACGAGGAATTGGTTGATAAGAAAGCCTTGGTCGCAGTGGGCCAGACAGTCAGTGAACCAGTGAGGGTAATAAAACCAGGGCCTGTTAAGGTGACAATACCAGGAGCAGTTGTCGAGCCTGTGTTGGTTGTAAAAGGCGTCCGAACAGAGCCAGTTATCATTAAACCAGTGACCCAATTGCCTGTGGTTAGTGAGAAAGCTGTCCCGTGGAATTATGGCAGGGTGACTGTGATGTACCAAGGAAAGGAAATTAAAGAAGAAGTGTGCGAAACTCATGGGTTGACTAGATCAGGGAGGTGCTTTGCCCCTGAAGAGTTGAGAAGGGTTAAAACAGCCAAAGACAATCCGGCACCGATAAAGAAGGCTGTTACTGAAGAAGAAGCTGAAGAGTTCCTGAAAAAGATGAAGGCCCAGGACTATTCGATTGTGGAACAACTGAGGAAAACCCCGGCACAGATCTCATTATTGTCCTTATTGATCCATTCGGATGAACACCGCCGGGCCTTGATGAAGATTCTAAACGAAGCTCATGTGCCAGATAAAATTACTGTGAATCATCTTGAGAAGATTGCAAACAAGATTTTTGAGGTGAACAGGGTGACATTTTCTGATGACGAGTTACCATTGGAAGGAACTGAACATAATAGAGCCTTGTACCTCACAGTGAAGTGTGAAGATTCCGTGGTGACTCGGGTGTTAATTGATAATGGGTCTAGTGCCAACATTTGCCCTCTTTCCACTCTAGAAAAGTTGCAAGTTGACAGGGAAAGAATTCATAAAAACAGCATCTGTGTACGGGGATTTGACGGCGGAGGGAAAGACACAGTGGGAGATATTGTGTTGGAGCTAACAATAGGACCTGTGGAATTCACTATGGAGTTTCAAGTGCTCGATGTCAGTGTTTCCTACAATCTTTTATTGGGACGGCCCTGGATTCATGCCGCGAAGGCAGTACCGTCTACTTTGCATCAAATGGTCAAGTTTGAATGGGATCGGCAGGAGATCGTGGTTCATGGAGAGGACAATTCTTGTAATGCTATTACATCCTTCGAGGAAGTTGAAAATGACAAAGGTCCATGGGTGTACCAAGTCATGGACACAGTGCCAGTTGATAAAATCCCGGAAGGGGAGTGTGTTCCTACGCCCAAGATAGCTGCCGCATCTGTTATGGTAGCCTCAGAGATGATAAGGAATGGATTCTTGCCCGGAAAGGGGTTAGGTGCTTCACTGCAAGGAATCATACAGCCGGTGTCTCTCCCCGAAAATCCAGACACTTTTGGGCTAGGTTTCAAGCCCACTTCTGCTGACATAAGAAGAGCTAAAAAGATAAAGAAGAGAGTGTGGACCCTTCCGAAACCTATTCCTCGCCTGTCCCGTTCCTTCGTCCGGCCTGGTACTAAACGGCGCCCAGCAACAGCAATGCCAAATTCTGTGGTGATAGAACCTGACAAGGAGATGCTCGCAAGGTTCGAAAAGGTGTTCGATGAAGTGAATATGGTGGAACCAGGCGAAGGCCCGAGTAAAGTTGATGTGCAGTTCGTGGGATCTCAGGCTAAGCTCAATAACTGGGAAGCTACTCCTCTTCCAATTCGGAAGGAGTCGTGGTAGTTAGTTTTTGATTTTTCTTTGAGTACTAAATCTGGATTATTTCCAGGGTTGTAATTCAGATTTCTATGTTCCGTCCATTTGGATGAGTTAAACCTTGTTATCTTACAATTCTAATGAAATGCAATGTCCTCCTTTCTTCTTTCCTGATCGCCTTTATTTTGTTTTCTTTTCTCTCTTGTACAGTCCCTTTTATGCTGGTTTCAATGATGTGTCATGCATGAGGAGTCTCCGGCCTAGTCTTGATAATCAATGTGAAATAGTAATACAGGAAATTGAGTGTGATAGCGAGGGGGAATACGATGACGGGGAAGCTTTGGAAGAAATCAGTAAAGAGTTAAATCAATTTGAGGAAAAACCCAAGCCTAACTTGAATGACACAGAGGCAATCAATCTAGGGGATCGGGAGAATGTTCGGGAAACAAAAATAAGTGTCCATTTGGAAACCCCACTCAGGGAGGAGATAATTGAATTGTTGTTTGAATACAAAGATGTTTTTGCATGGTCATATGATGACATGCCAGGTTTAAGTACCGATTTGGTGGTCCACAAATTGCCCGTTCATTCGGAATGCCCGCCTGTCAAGCAGAAGTTGAGGAAATTTAAAACAGATATCAGTGTGAAAATCAAAGAAGAAGTTACCAAGCAGCTTGAGGCGAAGGTCATACGAGTTACTCGATATCCTACCTGGTTAGCTAATGTGGTACCTGTACCAAAGAAGGATGGGAAGACCAGAGTATGTGTTGATTACCGTGATCTCAATAAGGCGAGCCCGAAGGACAACTTCCCACTTCCAAACATCCATATATTAATTGACAATTGTGCCAAACATGAGATTGCTTCCTTTGTGGATTATTACGCAGGCTATCACCAGATTTTGATGGATGAGGAGGATGCGGAAAAGACAGCGTTCATCACACCTTGGGGGACGTACTGTTACAGGGTCATGCCATTTGGGTTGAAGAACGCAGGGACAACGTATATGAGGGAAATGACTACCATGTTCCATGACATGATACATCAGGAGATCGAGGTCTATGTGGATGATGTGATCATAAAGTCGAGGAAACAATGTGATCATGTTAGGGATTTGAGGAAATTCTTCCAGAGACTCCGCAGGTACAACCTCAAGCTTAATCCAGCAAAATGTGCATTTGGAGTTCCATCAGGGAAGTTATTGGGATTCGTGGTAAGTCGGCGCGGTATCGAATTAGACCCGTCTAAGATCAAAGCCATCCAAGGGCTACCACCGCCAAGGAACAAGAAAGATGTGATGAGTTTGCTTGGCAGGTTGAATTACATCAGCAGGTTCATTGCCCAGCTTACAACTACTTGTGAACCCATTTTCAAGTTGCTAAAGAAAGATGCTGCGGTCAGATGGACGGGTGAATGTCAAGCAGCATTCGACAAGATCAAGAAGTATTTGGCTAGCCCACCAGTGTTGGTCCCGCCAGAGCCAGGAAGGCCCTTGATCCTTTACCTGGCTGTGTTAGACAATTCGTTTGGTTGTGTGCTGGGGCAGCATGACACCACAGGAAGGAAAGAGCAAGCGATTTACTACCTCAGCAAGAAGTTCACATCATATGAGGTAAAATACACTCAACTCGAGAAGACGTGTTGTGCTTTAACCTGGGTAGCGCAAAAGTTGAAACATTACTTGTCAGCATATACTACCTATCTCATCTCTCGGTTGGACCCATTGAAGTATATTTTTCAAAAGCCCATGCCCACAGGAAGGCTGGCGAAATGGCAAATCCTGCTTACGGAGTTTGATATTGTCTACGTGACGCGGACCGCCATGAAAGCACAAGCACTGGCTGATCATCTAGCTGAGAATCTCGTTGATGACGAATATGAGCCTTTGAAAACATACTTCCCGGACGAGGAGGTAATGCATGTTGAAGAATTGGAACAGGTCGAGAAGCCTGGATGGAAACTGTTCTTTGATGGAGCTGCCAATGCCAAGGGTGTCGGAATAGGAGCAGTACTGATTTCTGAGACAGGGCAACACCACCCTGTCACTGCTCAACTTCGTTTATATTGCACCAACAACATGGCTGAGTACGAAGCCTGTATCCTGGGACTGAGACTAGCTATAGACATGGGTGTCCAGGAAATCTTGGTCATGGGTGACTCGGATCTTCTTGTACACCAGATTCAAGGAGAGTGGGAAACACGGGACTTGAAGCTCATACCATACCGGCAGTGCTTGCATGAACTTTGTCAACGGTTTCAGTCAATAGGTTTCAAACACATTCCAAGGATGCACAATGAGGTTGCTGATGCTTTGGCCACTTTGGCATCAATGTTGCATCATCCGGACAAGGGTTACGTGGATCCGTTACATATTGAGGTTCGAGACCAGCACGCCTATTGTAATGTGGTGGAGGAAGAGTTTGATGGTGAGCCTTGGTTATATGACATAAAAGAATATCTCCGGATGGGAGTATACCCGACACAGGCTACAAGGGATCAAAAGAGAGCAATTCGACGCTTGGCAAGAGGATTTTTCTTCAGTGGAGGAGTGTTGTACAAAAGAACTCCAGATCTTGGGTTATTGAGATGCATAGATGCCAGACAGGCTACAGTTATCATGGCTGAGGTACATGCGGGAGTTTGTGGGCCTCATATAAGTGGATATATATTGGCAAAGAAGATCCTCCGAGCAGGGTATTATTGGCTTACTATGTAACGGGATTGTATTACTTTCGTGCGCAAATGTCATCAATGTCAGATACATGGAGATTTGATTCATTCTCCACCCTCTGAATTGCATGCAATGTCGGCACCATGGCCCTTCGTTGCCTGGGGAATGGATGTTATTGGACCGATTGAGCCAGCAGCATCAAATGGACATAGATTCATTTTGGTAGCTATTGATTATTTCACTAAATGGGTGGAGGCAAAAACCTTCAAATCTGTGACTAAGAAGGCAGTCGTCGATTTCGTGCGTTCAAATATCATATGCCGGTTTGGGATCCCGAAGGTAATTATCACAGATAATGGTGCCAATCTCAATAGTCATTTGATGGCCGAGACATGTCAGCAGTTTAAGATCATGCACCGCAACTCTACCCCATATTGCCCTAAAGCAAATGGGGCAGTCGAAGCAGCTAACAAGAATATCAAGAAAATACTTCGGAAAATGGTCGAAGGGTCAAGGCAATGGCATGAAAAACTACCTTTTGCCTTGTTAGCCTATCGCACTATTGTCCGTACTTCAGTAGGAGCGACTCCCTATTCCTTGGTGTATGGAACCGAAGCAGTAATGCCCGCAGAAGTCGAAATCCCGTCCCTCCGGATCATCGCTGAGGCAGAGATTGATGATGATGAATGGGTTAAAGCCCGCCTGGAACAGTTAAGTTTGATCGATGAGAAGAGATTGGCAGCAGTGTGTCACGGTCAGTTATACCAACAGAGAATGGCAATAGCATATAACAAGAAGGTGCGTCCGCGGAGGTTCGAAGTGGGGCAGTTGGTGCTGAGACGTATCCTACCTCATTGGGCTGAGGCAAAAGGAAAATTCGCCCCAAACTGGCAAGGGCCATTTGTTGTAACCAGAGTGTTGTCCAATGGCGCTTTATATCTAACGGACGTAGAAGGGAAATGTGTAGAAATGGCTATCAATTCTGATGCAGTCAAGAGATATTATGTATGATTTCTTTATCTTTGTGTACCTGATTGTATTTGGCATGTTTTGAGATTGAAATGACGAAGACATTTTGTTCTGCTATCTAAACACTTTATCCTTTGTTACCCCTTTGAGCCTTACATACTTTCTTGCATACCCCTTTTTCGGAATCAATAATAAAGCTCGTGAGCCCGAGCATGGAAAGAAAATGGAGAAACAAGAGAAAATCGTGAAAAGGGAAAAGAAAAGAAAAAGAAAAGAAAAGAAAAAGAAGAAAAAGAAAAAGAAAAAAAAAGAAGAACGGCGAATAAAACAGAAAAATAAGAAAGAAAAGAAAAGGCAAAGAAAAGAAGTGAAAGGAAGAAAAAAAAAGTGGAAGAAAAGGAAAGATCGCAACAATGAACGTAGTCGTCTGAACTACGTTTGACTTGATCCCGAAAGGGTACGTAGGCAGCCTCACTGAGGTTCAGTCATAACAAAAGAAAAATCCAAATAATCCCTAGGAAGGAAACTAGGGCAGAAGTTATGGTGGTTAAGATATGATTCCGAAAGTTGTAATATTGAACCCACGTCTGAATTATTTTGAGCTTTTATACCTTTCTTTCTAAAACCCATCCAAAAGCCACATTACGGTCCAAAGAAAGACCTTCTGATCAATCTTAATAAATGTCAATACAAGCAGGTAAAGTTATTCTTGTTGGGGACAACACTCTGGTGCCAGAAGGAAAATGATGAGATGAGAGAGTCTTATTGGTGAAAACTCTCACGGGCACCGTAAGGCGAAGTGAGTTTGAGAGATATTAAAAATGAGAGAGTCTTACTGGTGAAAACCCTCATGGGCACCGTAAGGCGAAAGCGAGTTTTCAGATGTGCAAATGAGGAAGTCTGTGGTTGAAAGATGTTTGAAATATGGTGAAAGAGGCAAGGTTTGGGTTTCGTTAAGAGTCGGGCGTGGAAGTATGAGACAGCAAGGGTGGTAATTGACAATTTATTGTTTGGACAGACTAGGCTGGGATCCAAAATGCATGGCACAATCAATAGAATCAGCCTTTCCGCTCAGATAAGTCCTGTCCTTTTCTCTTCATTACCGCTCATTCATTTTCAGAGTTTTTCTATCCTCAAAACCTTCGAGGTCATTGCATTTCATTTTCTTGAAATTTGTCTATAAGACGTTTCAGTGTCAGTTCTATTCAAAAACAAAAGAAGGATGTCAAAGCTAACTACCAGCTTCCCAGTTGGGTGGCACAACAAGGTGGAGACACGTCAAAAGAGAGTAAAACATGAAGGACCAATAAAAATCAGTGGAATAATCAGATGTTTGCAAAGAAGAGGCAAGGTTCACAAGAAGGGAACAGGAACACCAAACAGCAAGATGAAGTAAAACATGTGGGTCATCGAGATCAGAGGATTGAAAGTTAACTGGGAAATCGTGGCAAGCCAAAGCAAATCCAGGAAGCAAGTCAGGGTGAAGTCGGAAGCGGGAGCATGGCCAACAAGAATGCCAGCAGCTAATCACCATTTTACATTAACAAAGTTTTCTTTGATTGAAACAGGGGCAGAAATTTTCTTTGTCGTTTATTTTGTTTTGTAATCAGGCGCCCACCTGGAGAACAAGGGAATACTTTTCAAGTTTTAGCAATCAGGCGCCCACCTGGAAAACAAGGGAATACTTTTCAATTTCAGCAATAAGGACGCAATCGGGCGCCCACCTGAAGAACAAGGGAATACTTTTTAATCAGAGGCGCCCACCTGGAGAATAAGGGAATATTTTTCAAGTTTTAGCAATCAGGCGCCCACCTGGATAACAAGGGAATACTTTTCAAGTCCCACTTGGAAAACAGAGGAGCCCGCCTGGAGAACAGAGGCATACATTTCAAGTTTCAGCAGTCAGGAGCCCGCCTGGAGAACAGAGGCATACATTTCAAGTTTCAACAATCAGTAGCCCGCCCGAAGAACGGAGGAATACCGTTCAATTCAGCAATCAGGAACTCGCCTGGAAAGCAGGGAATACATTCAAGTTCAGCGGTCAAGCATCACCCGAAGAAAGGAAAACATCTCAAAGTGTAGTCAGTAGTCAGGCAGCCACCTGGAGAAAAGGCGAAACATCTCAGATCACAATTCAAGACAGATGTCCCAAAACACTCCAAAAACCAAACGAAACCTCCCAGCAAGTCACAATAGTAGAAATAGATACGGGGAAAGCAGTTAAATGGGGTATCGGGCTACGAACTCTCAAAACGACCAGTCGGGTCGTTACAATTATCGATTTATTACATGTTTAAAATCTATTATGTCATTTTTTATCTTTCTAACCGNAGGCTACTTTCTAAATCAATTATGGATCAAACTCAGTGCAGATATTCTACTTTTAACCAAGTGCTATACTGAACAGGTACTAAACTATTCAAAATCTACAGCTGATAGCCACAAATTAATAGTCCAAACAGTCCAAAGTCCAAATTATACAGTCCAATTTTCAGTCCAGTTGTACAGTGTAAACACGAATTTAAAGCAAGCTTAACAAAGGCAAATCCATGAGTATCTATCCTAACATGACTACTTGAACACACACGTCTCAAGAGGTAAACAAATGAGCCTTCATTTCAATGTTCCAACTCACACGATACATCAAATCAGTCTCGAGAATATGTACCTGGAAATAAAATAGAAATATTGGAGAAGAGGTCAGCTAAGGCAGTAATGAACAGCAGCAATGTACAACGGCCAGCAGTGTTGAACGAATAGGGAACAAATGCACACAGCAAGATCCTGAAGTGATTTCAATAGTCCAGAAGTATTTGAAATCGAATATAGCTAACAGTTCAGTCCAAACCAATAGGCATAAACGATCTCGCAAATGAACACCAATGACTCTCTTTGCAACAACTCTCATATGTAGAACAGTACACTCATAAAAATAAAAATAAAAAAAACCCAGCTTGTTTCTGATTTTAATGCCAATATATTAGTATTATTCTAAGGGAATTTCAGGCTTCCAGAATTGACAGAATGCCTTGCTTGGGGTAGGGGTTTAGATGGCTGCCCAAAAACTTGTTCAAGAAGGCATTAGGGGTGCCTTTTTATAGGCAAGGAATGGGGCCGGAACTTTTTCACCCATTTTCCTTCTTTTAATTTCAGATTTCTTCTATTAGACCTTTAATTTCTGACTTGTTTCTCAAGTTACTGCCCTAAGTTTACTAAAATCTACACTATAGTCCATCTTAGAAGGTTCTCTACTTATTACAATCCCTATCCTTACCCCCCTTCAAAAATTACCAAATCTAATAAAACTACCTTTTTCCATGCCCAAACTACCCCTAAAACCTCCTGAAATTACTGACCATTGCTAAAACCTGCCAGCTATAACCAAATAACTAATCTAGCCTAAACTAATTAAGGTTAATTAATAGAACTTGAAGCTCAAACTGGAATTAAACCAATTAGACTAACAACCAGGTTTATTTATTCAAACCAAAACAATACTCAACACTGATTTGAAACTGGAATTTAGACAAAATAGAAAAATCAAAATCATCCACTACACCAATAATGGGAATCAATTTGAATTATGCTAACATTTGACAATTAACTCACAGTTTGAATAATAAGCTAAATAGAATGAACATCATATCAGAATCAAACAATCCATGGAAATCGGCCTGAATATTAACCTAAACATTTGTTACTTGAAGAAGCTGATTATTGCTAACTAAACTACTAATCAAAACTGCATCTAAAAAAAACATGAATCAAATTAACAAAAGTCAAAAGAAATTCAAAAGAGATAAGACGAAAACTTAGCTGACTCCAAACTTTCATGGCCGAACTATCAACAAGATTCTGGCCTTTGGAACCCCACCCTAAAGACTCGATGCTCAAAAAACCCTAGATTTAAAATCCGGGTACTTCTACTCAGATTCGAGAGGGTCTGGTTAGATATTAACGATGAGGGATGTCAGGGGGGTATATGGTATGAATTTGGGGCTCGTTGGACAAAGTATGGTTCTGGCCGGAAAATTTAAATTCCATATTCGAGCAGTTCCGGCCAGATTTGAGGGATGGGGTTTGGGGGGTTTGATAGAGGAGAACGGGGCGGTTCTAGGGTGTTAATTTGGGCGGTATTGGGTGAACTAAGGTTTTGGCCGGAAACTTTGGTTGAAGATTCGACGAGTCTGGGTAGGATTTGAGGGAAACTAATCGGGGATTTGTGACGAGGAGGGGGAGAAGAGTAGATGGTGTAATTTTGGTGGTCATCGGAGCATCGCCGCCGGCGGCGGCGATTTCCGGCCGGCGGCGCTAGGGCGGAGGACGGCGGAGGAAGGCGGGGCAGCGGTGGTGTTATACCGGCGGCTATATGTGTCTCTGAGGGATGGGGGTTGAGAGAGAGACGGAGGGGTGGGGGGTAGGGGTGATCCGACATTTAAATACCCCAAACCTAGGCAGTTCTCATCCGTCGGATCAAAACAAATCAACGGCTGTGATCGACATTTGGGAAACGACGTCGTTTCGTTTAAATGAGGATTGGACCGGACTGGGGTTAACGTTGGGCTGGGTTAATGATTTTGGGATGGGATTTCGTTTGGGCTAAGCAAATCTGGCCCAATTGTGGTCTTCTTATCAAGACCTCATTTTCCTTTTAATTCTTTTATTTGTTTTCTTCTTTTCTTTTTGTATTTTATTTAATTTTTATTTTTTTTCGAATTTTCTGATTTTATTAAATGTAAAATTAAAACTAAAGGACCCAAATTGACTCTAAAATTATGCTAGTTAAAATTCCAAAACTAACTAATTTCTATTTTAAAAACAAACTTAAGACAAATTCTAACAATTAAAAGTAGAAGTGCAAAGAACCATTTTTTGTGATATTCTTTATTTTGTAATATTACTCACTAATTAATCCTAAAATGCGAAATTAACACCACATGCACATGCCAAGTATTTTTGTATTTTTATGAATTAAGCCATAATAAAGGTGCACAAACAAATGCAAACAATTAACAAAATAAATGCCACAAAAACAAATCCATAAAATTGCAAATAATTAAAGAAGTTGTTTTTGTTTTGAATTTATGGGAGTAATTCATATAGGGCAAAAATCACGTGCTCACAATAAGCCACCTCCCCAATCCTCCTAAGTACCTCAAAAGGCCCATTGAACCACGGACTCAACTTCCCTTTCTTCCCAAATCTCATAACACCCTTCATGGGCGAAACCTTCAGCAAAACCTTCTCACCAACCAAATAGGACACATCTCGAACCTTCTGGTCCGCGTAACTCTTCTGACGCGACTGTGCTGTACGAAGCCTCTCCTGAATCACCTTTACCTTCTCTAAGGCATCCTGAACCAAATCGTCCCCAATAGCCTAGCCTCACCGGGCTCGAACCAACCAACTGGAGATCTACCCCGCCTCCCATACAAAGCCTCATACAGAGCCATCTGAATACTCGACTGGTAGTTGTTGTTGTAGGCAAACTCTGCAAGCGGCAACAACTCATCCCACGAACCTCCAAAGTCAATAACACAAGTACGCAACATGTCCTCCAATATCTGAATGGTACGCTCGGACTGTCGTCCGTCTGAGGATGAAACGCTGTGCTCAACTCCACCTGAGTGCCCAACTCTCTCTGCACGGCTCTCAAAAATTGCAAAGTAAATTGAGTACCTCTATCTGAGATGATGGAATCCGGACACCATGCAACCGAACAATCTCCCGGATATAAATCCCTGCCAGCCACTCTGAAGAATAGGTAGTACACACAGGAATGAAGTGCGCGGACTTGGTCAGCCGATCCATTATCACCCAAATAGCATCAAGTTTCTTCAAAGTCCGAGGAAGTCCAACAACAAAGTCCATAGTGATCCTCTCCCACTTCCACTCGGGAATATCTATCCGCTGAAGCAAGCCACCCGGTCTCTGATGCTCATATTTCACCTGCTGACAATTGAGACACCGAGCTACAAACTCCACAATATCTTTCTTCATCCTCCGCCATCAATAGTGCTGTCTAAGATCCTGATACATCCTCGCGTCACCTGGATGAATAGAATACCGCGAGCTATGGGCCTCCTCTAGAATCAACTCCCTAAGCCCATCCACATTGGGCACGCAAATCCGGCCTGCATCCTCAACACACCATCATCACCAATGGTCACATCTCTGGCATCATCATGCTGAACCCTGTCCTTAAGGACAAACAAATGCGGGTCATCATACTGGCACTCTCTGATGCGATCATATAAGGAAGACCGAGAGACTAACAAGCCAACACCCGACTGGGCTCCGAAATATCTAGTCTCACAAACCGATTGGCCAAGGCTTGAACATCAACTACAAGGGGTCTCTCCCCAACTGGAATGTACGCCAAACTCCCCATACTCACTGCCTTTCAGCTCAAAGCATCGGCCACTACATTGGCCTTCCCCGGATGATACAGAATAGTAATATCATAATCCTTAAGCAACTCTAGCCATCTCCGATGCCTCAAATTAAGATCCTTTTGCTTGAACAAATGCTAAAGACTGCGATGATCAGTGAATACATCACAACATATGCCATACAAGTAATGCCTCCAAATCTTCAATGCATGAACTATGGCAGCCAACTCCAAATCATGAACAGGGTAATTCTTCTCATGGGGCTTCAACTGACGAGAAGCATAAGCAATAACTCTACCCTCCTGCATCAATACACAACCAATCACAACTCTCGAAGCATCGCAATACACGGTATATGAACCTAAAGCTGATGGTAAAACCAATACTGGAGTTGTGGTCAAAGCTGTCTTGAGCTTCTGAAAGCTATCCTCACACTCGTCCGACCATACAAATGGAGCACCCTTCTGAGTCAACTTGGTCAAGGGCGATGCAATGGATGAGAATCCCTGAACAAACCGGCGATAATAGCCTGCCAACCCAAGGAAACTACGAATCTCAGTGGCTGAGGACGGTCTAGGCCAACTCTGAACCGCCTCTATCTTCCTTGGATCAACCTGAATACCCTCGTTGGACACCATGTGTCCCAAGAAAGCCACTGAACTGAGCCAAAACTCACACTTGGAGAACTTTGCATAAAGCTTCTCCTCCCTCAATCTCTGCAATAGAACTCGCAAATGCTCCGCGTGCTCCTCCTCACTATGCGAGTACACCAGAATATCATCAATAAAAATAATAACGAACGAATCCAGATAAGGCTGAAATACACTGTTCATCAAATGCATGAACGCTTCTGGGCATTGGTCAGCCCGAAAGACATGACAAGAAACTCATAGTGACCATATCTAGTCCTGAAAGCAGTCTTAAGAATGTCTGAATCCCTGATCTTCAACTGGTGATAGCCCGAACGGAGATCAATCTTGGAGAACACCCTCGCTCCCTGAAGCTGGTCAAATAAACCATCAATGCGAGGCAGGGGATACTTTTTCTTAATTGTTACCTTGTTCAATTGCCTATAATCAATGCACATTCTCATTGTGCCATCCTTCTTCTTTACAAACAGAACCAGCGCACCCCAAGGTGACACACTAGGCCGGATGAACCCCTTATCTAGGAGTTCCTGAAGCTGCTCCTTCAATTCTTTCAACTCTGATAATGCCATGCGATATGGCAGAATAGAAATGGGCTGAGTGCCCGGCACCAGGTCAATACCAAAATCAATATCCCTGTCCGGTGGCATGCCTGGCAGGTCTGCAGGAAACACATCAGGGAAGTCCCTCACAACTGGGACAGAATCAATACTGGGAGCCTCAGCCCCGACATCCCTCACAAAGGCAAGATACGAGAGACAACCCTTCCCAACCATACGCTGGGCCTTCAAGAAAGAAATTACTCTACTCGAAACATAATCAGTCACACCACGCCACTCGATCCGTGGTACACCCGGCATAGCCAAAGTGACTGTCTTAGCATGACAGTCTAGAATAGCATGACACGGAGATAACCAATCCATGCCCAAAATAACATCAAAGTCCACCATGCTCAATAGTAATAGATCAACTCGGGTCTCCAGACCCCCAATAGTCACAACACATGACCGGTACACACGGTCCACAACAACAGTATCGCCCACCGGGGTAGACACATGAGCAGGTAAAGCAAGAAACTCCCGGGGCGCACTCAAATAGTGAGCAAAATATGGGGACACATATGAATAGGTGGAACCGGGATCAAATAATACGGAGGCATCTCTATGGCAGACTGAAACAATACCTGTAATGACAGTATCTAAAGCAACGGCATCTGTCCTGCTTAGAATAGCATAAAAACGAGCCTGGCCACTGCCTGATCGGCCTTCCCCTCTGGGGCGACCCCTGACTGCCTGATCTCCACCCGTAGCTGGCTGGGCGGGTGGTAAAGTAACTGGAGCAAAAGTCGAGGGATGACCCTTCTGCTGATGCTGACCGTCACGGAGTCGAGGACACTGCCTCTTCATGTGACCAAACTCTCCGCACTCATAACAACTATCCGGTGCTGGAGATGGGGACTGAAGGGCACCCCTCGCACCTGAGTGACTAGCAGATGCACTCGGCGCGGAAGAATCCTGAGCAAATGGGGCACAAGATGAACTCTAAGCTGGGAGGGCGCTGAGTGAAGGCTGGCCCTGCTGAGGCCCATGATGACCATGACCTGAAGATGCCCTACGATACTCTGGACGGGCCGACCGAGCAGGCCTGAAAGAACAACCTCTACCATACTGGAACTGGCCCCTCGAAGAAGCACCACTGTAACTGCCCGATCCACGAGGCCTTTTGGCCTCCCTCTCCTCTTGCTCCCGACGGCGAACTGACTTGATCTCATGAGCGATATCCACCACCTCATCAAACGTAGCACCCAATACTCTCTCTCTCTAGTCATCAGAATACGGAGATGGTAGTTAAGCCCATCCACAAATCTCCTGATCCTCTCACAATTTGACAGAATCATCCAGATGGCATGACGAGCCAACTCCGAAAACCTCATCTCATACTGGGTCACGGTCATATCTCCCTGCGTCAACCACTCAAATTGCCTACGCAGCTCCTCTCTGTGGGACTCCGGTACATACTTCTCCAAGAAGAGAGTGGAGAACTGCTGCCAAGAAAGGGGCGCTGCACGAACCGGCCTACGCCTCTCATACGCCTCCCACCTAGTGAAGGCAACCCCAGTAAACTGAAAGGTGGTAAATGCCACACCACTAGACTCAAGAATCCCTGCTGTACGGAGCATTCGCTGACACCTGTCAAGAAAACCCTGGGCGTCCTCGCCCTCAGCACCACTGAATGTCGGAGGCTGGAGTCTACTAAACCTCTCAAGACGACGCTGCTCATCCTCCGGTATAGCTGGAACCCTGAACTCCTGCACTGGTGCAACCTACTGAGCTAGAGCTGCCTCTGGCGTATGTAGTCCCTGCACTACCTGCTTAGGTGTGCGAGCAGCGGGGGTCTGATTGCCTCCCCCGGCCTGTGAAGTAGTTGCTGCTGTGGTGGCTGAAACTGCCTGAGCCAGGCCGGTACAAACTGTCAAGATCTGTGTCAAGGTCTTCTGTAGACCTGGAATCACGATGGGCACAACCGGTACCTGAACTGGTGCTGTTGGAGTCTGATCCGGAGCTGGGGTAGCTGGTGGATCAACAGATGCTTCCCTCGCTAATCTGCCTCTGCCACGACAACGACCGCGTCCGCGGTCTCTGGTGGCCTCAGTGGGTGGTACTGGTGGTCGTCCACCTCGTCCGGTAGCGCGAGTCCTCACCATCTGTGAGAGAATAGAATAAAGAGAAGTTTAGTACTCAGATCAACAAGTTCGCACGACAAGAATTTCAAGAAAATAGAGTTTTTCCTAAAGGTTCTGCATCCTCTCGAGGATAAATACAGACGTCTCCGTATCGATCCGCGAGACTCTACTAAACCGGCTCATGACTCGTGAGACCGAGGTAACCTAGGCTCTGATACCAACTTGTCACGACCCCAACCCCTATCGTGATGGCGCCCAACACACTGCTAGGCAAGCCTGACCAACTAACAACCTCAACCCCTTTTCTAAGTTTATTATTAGCTAACACAGTTAAAAAAATGCCCAATTTCGATAATAAAAGCCTGGAACAAGAGTTAAATATGCGGAAATTCAAAAGATAATACCACTACATAGCCCACCAATCCGGTGTCACAAGTCAACAACCTCTATTACAAGTCTATAAACAGCCTAAAACAGAGTTAGTCTAAGAATACTGGAAATACAAAAGATAGAACGAGAAATCGGGTCTGCGGACACCAAGTAGCTACCTCGATGACTCCGGTGTATGATGAACAGCAGGAAAGCTCTCTCTATGCCTCGGGAAAACCTGGATCTGCACACAAGGTGCAAGGAGTAATGTGAGTACTCCGACCCAGTTAGTAATAATCATAAATAATGGCTGACAGTAAGAAAACACATAAAGGCACTAAGCAGTTCTATATCAAAGCAGTAAATCAACTTAAAGCAGCAAAATAGTGAAGAAGTCAAGTGAAATCTCTTTAGATCAGGTAAAAACAGGTAGCTTATCAGGTATTTAACAAGTATAAATCCATTCCTCGAACACAGTAACCATATCTCTCTCACAATAACCGAAATCAAAATAACCGCTGCGACGTGCAGCTCAATCTGTACATTGCTGTGGCGCACAGCCCGATCCACATAACTAGTCGACTGCGCTCACTGGGGGAGTGCAAACTCTGGGAGGGGCTCCTACAGCCCAAGCGCTATATTGCTGCGGCGCGCAGCCCGATCCATATAAGCATTTGCTGCGGTGTGCAGCCCGATCCATAAAAGCATTTGCTGCGACGTGCAGCCCGATCCATATACATATATAACATCCTCAATGTTGGGTTCTCAACCCCTCTCAGTCATTTTACTCACAGTCTCTCGGGCACAATAATATAAGGTAGGGATCTCAGCCCACATATTTCCCTCATTTAGGATTAGCATTGATAAAACCGGTTCACATTGTTTAAACACATAGAAACATGACTAAGGATATGATTTTTAACAAGTAAAGTGAGGAAAATCTTTCATAATGCCCCTAAGGCTTCTACAAGTCGGCACAAGGCCCCAAATATGGCAACTAGCCCAAATCATAATGATAATAATCAAATCTCAGTCAAAAATGCGGTGAAATTATTAATCGGGACGGGCCAAGTCACAATCCCCAGTAGTAATGGACCCCACGCTCATTATACAATGTGTGTCTCACCTCAACATAGCACTACGTTGTGCAAATCCGGGGTTTCAAACCCTCAGGACATCATTTACAATCATTACTCACCTCAAACGGGCCAAAGCTCTAGCTCGCTATGCCCTTGCCTCTCAAATCGGCCTCCTCGCGCGTCGAATTTGACCAAAACCAGAGCGAATACGTCACAATATGCTAAAGGAACAAAGCCCAAGCCCAAACAATCAAAAAAATATCAAAAATATCGAAATTAGCAAAACCCGAGTCCCGGGCCCACTTCTCGAAACTCAGAAATTTTCACATCATTAGATTCCTCATCTCCCCACGAGTTTATACATATCAAAAACACAAGAATCGAAGTTCAATTGACCCCTCAAATCCCCAATTTAGACTCTCTTAATCTCGAGCCCTAAACCTCTATTTTTAGTCCAAAAATTCCTTAATTATCAGTCCTAATTCATGAAATATCACCATAGAATTGTGTTTTAGGTCCAAAACCATTACCTTATCGAAGTTCCCTTGAAATATCTCTTCAAAAACGCACAAAAACTCTAAGTCCGAAGTTAAAAATGTATAAACCCGTCAAAAATCGCGAAGAAGGACTATTTATACTTCTGCCCAGTCATATCCGCATCTGCGGTCATTTACCCGCTACTGCGGTACCGCTTTTGCGGTCATTTCTCCGCATCTTCGGAATTCAGTTGAATCCCGCCTAACCGCATCTGCGGTCCAATAGCCGCATCTGCGGCTCCGCAGGTGCGCTCCCTATTCCGCATCTGCGGTTCCTGACCTCACTCCTCAAATCCGCATCTGCAGATAATCCTTCGCACATGCGATGCCGCACCCGAGGTCCCCAAGCCGCAGGTGCGAAAACACCAGAAGCAGCAGAAATCTGAAATTGCACAAGTCCAAAACGCTTTCCGTTAGCCATCCGAAATCACCCCAAGGCCCCCGGGACCTCAAAAGTGCCAACACATCCTAAAACCTCATTCAAACTTGTTCCAAACATCAAAACACCACAAACAACACCAAAACCTCCAATTTACATCGAATTCAAGCCTAAATTTTCTAAAAACTTTCGAAACACGCTTTTGATAAAAAATCCAACCAAACCACATTCAAATGACCTGAAATTTTGCACACACATCCCGAATCACATAACGAAGCTACAACAACTCTCGGAATCCCATTCTGACCCTAGGATCAAAATCTCACCTATCAACCGGAATTCGCCAAAATGCTAACTTCGCCAATTCAAGCCTAATTCTACACCGGACCTCTAAAACCACTTCCGATCACACTCCTAAGTCACAAATCACCTCCCGAAGCTAATCGAACCATCGGAATTCACATCCGAGCCCTCTAACTCATAAGTCAACATCTGGTTGACTTTTCCAACTTAACCCTTCTTAAAAGAGACTAAGTGTCTCATTTCTTACCAAATTCACTCCGAACTCAAATCAATCAACTTGACCAACTAAAAGCACGGATAACGAAGTATAAGGAAGCAGAAATGGGAGAAACGGAGAGGTAACTCATGAGACGACTAGTCGGGTCGTCATATATTAGGACTTGTGTGCATGTTTGGTTTGGAGCCCCGAGGGCTCGGGGGAGTTTCGAATAGGCTATGCAGTGTTTGCACTTAGAAAATCTGGTATTTGCTGCAACTGGTGTTCTGGTGCGTACTGCTTCGCGATCGCGAAGGGGATATGGGTCGGAGAGAATTTTACACTACGTAAACGCGAGACCCTGTTCGCGAACGCGGAGCATTGGGGGGTTTGCTCTACGCAAACGCGACCCGTCACACGCGAACACGTAGAGTCATTGGAGGTGTGCTAAGAGTTGACCGTTGTTTAATGCAAACGCGATGCATGTATCGCGAACGCGGAGGCTGGGGGATAAGCCTATGCGAACGCGTAGAACAACTCGCGATCGCGTAAGCCATTTAGGGGCAGCTCTTCGCGAACGCGACAGTGTTCACGCGAAGGCGATGAATGTCACACCTCCTTTTTCCCGAGGGGATAGGGAAGTTTTTCCAATTAAAGTCACATTAATCGAAATGGGATTATTTATTTATTTCAAAGTCGCCACATGGAATAGTTTAGGGTGTCCCAAGTCACTGGTTTATTTTAAAATCCCAAATCGAGAAAATTGACTGTTATTATGGTCCGCGAACACAGAAGACCGGGTAAGGAATTCAGTTAACTCAGGAGAAGGTGTGTGGCACTCCTGAGTTCTGTAGTTTTAGCACGGTCGCTCAACTATTAATAATTGGCCTAATTATCTAATTTATACATGATTTAAACCTATTGTGCATTTTTAACTTTCTAACCGCTTTTAAATTTATTTAAACAATTATGGAATTTGTTTGAACAAGACGCAATGTCGAGCACTCGTTTGTTTTTGTTCACATTACGAATCGCGCCACGAGAACTGTACCCACGATCTACAACATGTTTATTTTATTATTGTTCGAAGTTATAGTCAAGTCACATGAAATGCGCACCCGAATTGGGGATTATGTATCCCGACTATGCCACGGGAGCCTTACCCATAGCCGTGATGATTTAATTACGTGTACCTAAAGCAACTATCACGTTTGAATTATTTATCCTACATTTGGGATTTATTGTAAGGTCACGTAGTGTCACGACCCGAATTTCCCACCGTCAGGACCGTGATGGCGCCTAACATCGCACCCGCTAGGCAAGCCAACGTTAGAGTCATAATCACCTTCTTTTCTTTTACTTGTTATAATTAAAACTAAACGAAACCAAATCAACGGAATTAAATGCGGAAGAGCATAATTAACTGATCATCTTTATACTATTAATAGAAAAACAAAATCAGTTACTACCCAAAAACTGTTGTCACAACTCACGAACTTTCAACAGATTTCTACAAATACTGGTCTGAAAGAAAAGAATACATCTGTCTCAAAAAAAAGAAAAACAGAAATGAAGTAAACATAGAAGGTGACGCCAAGGCCTGCGGACGCTTGCAGGACTACCTTGGGTCTCCTGACTGAAGTATCGGCAACCGACCTCTCGATCAGCCACTACTAGCTCCGAAATCTGCACAGAAAGTACAGAGTGCAGTATCAGTACAACCGACTACATGTATTGGTAAGTGCCGAGCCTAACCTCGACGAAGTAGTGACGAGGCTACGGCATGGCATAAACAATAAATCCTGCAACAATTTATAATAAAGCAAGAAGAAAATACGGAATGAAATAGGACAAAACTTGCATTAAATAAATGTGGAACCCAGTCTTTCTACCAATACTCAGCAATAACCAATCCTTAAGAGAGTTTCAACACAACAATAATGAATCTCAGTAGAAAAGAATACATAATAACAAATGATGCGGTGCGCATCTTGATCCCACCATATAATCAGTAACAAAATAACATTCACCCTTATTACTCTTTATTGCGGCGTGTAACCCGATCCCACCAGTCCACCCTAATTACTCCTCCATATATCACCCTTATTCCTCATGTTGCGGCGTGCAACCCGATCCCACCTGTCCACTCTTATTGCTCCTTATTGCGGCGCGCAACCCGATCCTACCAGACAATCACATTTCACCCTTATTCCTTCTGTTGCAGCGTGCGACCCGATCCTACCACATCAGTACCAATCACAAAATAAGAACAAGCATTTCACAAATTAACTCAAATCCTCCTCAACACTTATACCTCAAATCAGAACAACGGATGATCACTACAATTATGAAACTTCACCAGTTAATACTACCCAGCGAGGCCAACCAAAGTGTACCATGAAGCACCAATAAACCAATGTAAACCAACAGTGTGATATAATGAATCTACGGAACAATTAATAACGTCAATAGAGAAACAACATTTAACAAATGCAATTAGACATGGAAGCATTAATAAGCAAGTAGCAATTAAGACATGAAAGCAATATATTAGGATACGGGGAAGGGAACAGGCTAAACAGGAAATTTGGCGATGCATAGGTGCTCGTCACCACACCTATACGCCACACACATGGAATTTCACATAGCAAGTAAGTCGGGGATCCCTAATCCCTCGAGTCAAGGTTAGACCAAACACTTACCTCAAGCCAACGGGCATTTCAAAGCTCAAAGACCGCTTTACCTCTCGATTCCACCTCCAATCCACTCGTATCTAGTCATAATTACTTAATAACATTAATTAATGCTAAATAAACCAATTTCAATGCACAAATATAGATTCCCCAACATTTTCCCCAAAAAGTCAAAATCGACCCTGGGATCGCTTGGTCAAAATTTGAAATTTGCACCAAAACCCGATTACCCATTCACCCCCGGGCCCGGATATACAATTGGTTTTGGAATCCGACCTCATATTGAGGTCCAAATCTCCAAATTTCGAAATTCCTAAGCTCTACCGAAAAACACCCAATTCCACCATAAAAAATCCTAGATTCTAGGCTAAAATCTTGTCAGAAGATGAAATAGATTGAAAGAAATGAGTTAAGAATCATATTACCTATGATTTGGGGAAGAACTTGCCCTAGGAAAATTACCTCTTGAAGTTTAGGTTGTGAAAAATGGGAGAATGAATGATAAATCCCGTCTAACTTATGTTCTGAACAACTGCAAATGTCACATTTGCGACTTGAGCTTCGCAAATGCAAAGAACCATCGCAAATGCAAAGTTCCCCACACTTCTGCTGCCTTCGTGATTGCGAAGGTTTCCTCCGCAAATGCGATGAAATGATCGCAATTACGATCCCTGCCCTTCCCAGTTTTACTTCGCAAATGCGAAGAAATCTTTGCAATTACGAAGACTGCTTGGCCTAGCCTTCCATCGCATTTGCGACGAAGGCCTCGCAAATGCGACCTTCACAGTGATCGCAAATGCGAACCCTGACCTCGCATTTGCGAGGTTTGAGGCCTGCAACACAGCTGAAGCATGCCGGCTGTTCTTCTAAGTTACAAATCACTCTGTAGCCTATCCAAAACTCACCCGAGCCCTCGGGGCTCCAAACCAAACATGCACACAAGTCTTAATACTCATACGAACTTGCTCATGCGATCAAATTGCCAAAATAACACCTAAAACTATGAATTTAGCAGCAAATTGCATGAAATTTTCGAGATAGTTTCAAAACTTCTATTTTCTCAACCAAATCACGACAAATCAATTCTGTTTCACCAAATTTCACAGATAAGGTTTAAATATCATAACAGACCTGTACTGCGCTCCAGAATCAAAATACGGGCCCGATACCAACAAGATCAAATCTTTCAAATTATTACATTTTCAGTCTTATTAATTTTCTTTAAAAATTTATTTCTTTGGCTAGGGACTTTGGCATTCGATTCTGGGCATACGCCCAGGTCCCATATTTTACTACGGACCCTCCCGGACCTTCGGAAAACGTTGATCGAAGTTACACAAACTCATCTTTTTAAGCCAAAAATTATCATTTCTTAAATTTTTCACATAAGGGCTTCCCGGATACACGTCCGAACTGCGCACGCAAATTGGGGAGAGATAAAATAAGATTTTCAAGGCCTCGAAATACGGAATCGGATTCTAAAACAGAAGATGACCCTTTGGGTCATCACACGTAGTATGGTAAAGGAACTGTTGGAGTTTAGGTTCTTTTCATACAGACTGAATCTTTGAAACATGATTCGAACCAAGAGCTTAGATACGATTTGAGCTATTGTTTCATTGGAAAGTTATCTAACACTTACGTACTTGAATTACTAGGAAATGGCAAGACTAAACATAAAGCGATTATGGATTCCCTATACAAATTTCTACCAGTTAAGGTTGCATACATTAGTATACTCAAATGGGTCTCTTTTGACCCTTAGTGAACGTAGGGATGGGCCTCAGGTCAAAGCCGAAACTTATAGAGTAATTACTGCTGAAAATAAACCAACTTTCCACAAAAATGCAGCATGTGCTTAACTTACAACATATTTAAAATAATGACATGAAGAATGATATTCATACTGAATTAACACAATCAAAACATTTCAAAAGATTTACATAATAAATTCACACCAAATTGCTATGTAACAACATTCCATGATTAAAATTTATACTCCTGAATAATAGTTATTGATCCTTTTTGCATTTATACAACTGTATACACCATGATTAAACAAATCATTACATAAATGACCACTTTCAAGTAGTAGAACTTAAAAATCAAGCCAAGCACTGGCCAGACTTCTATGTTTGTCACCAACGCTTTCAATTGTTCATGAGAAACAAATGACTATTTAATTAGAACAATAGAATATCCAACAAGTAAACATGCCAAATGGAATGGCTAATCTCTAGGCTACGTTTGAGTCTCCCAAACATGCTCTTAATCCACTGTTGTCACCAAACATTTTTCAACCAGATCCTTCTATAATGACAAAAGAAGGAGCTAAAAATAGCATCATTTCTAGTTAAATTTGCCATTCAGAACCTTTCAGCACAAGTGTGTTAAACTCAAGTTCAAACCAAGTCATAAACTCACAAGTAATAAAAAGTTTTTTTCCAAATCACTTCAAATCTACGAATAGATTGTACCACCTCAAAGATTTAATAAAATGTTTAACATTACATATTGACTAGGAGCTAAACTAAATAACACAGAATAAGAAGCTTTAAACAAACACTTCTTCATCAATATGGAATCCAACAATTATTTCTAAACTTCATGTATACAACCATTGGAGGAACTGATACTTAGCTACATACCTGATTATAGAAGAACTAAACAAAGAAAATATAAGTCTCTGAATTTTGAGAGAAAAAAAAAAGCAACAACAGAAGTAAATGCAGCAGCGGAAATCAACAAGAACAAAAGAGCCAACTCGAAATCCCTGCAACAAATGGAGTAAAACTAGTAAAATGAAAGGGAACACCAATTTGCAACTCAAGCAAAGCAAAATCAGTGTGAAATGAATAAAGGAAATTTGTATTTTTCCACTGAGAGTTCAAGCTGTAAAAAAATAAGTCTCCAAAAATGGAGAGAAGAGTGTGTATTTCAGAGGTTTTTGGTGTGAAAAATCTGTCTCTAATCCCTTCCTCCTTATCTCTAAAGTGAGTGTATATATACTACTCCAAACAAAGAGTGACAGAGGGTCTGGCAGGGAATAATTCAGCGTGAATTTAGGGAAAATGAGAGAGGGGGAGGGAATATTTTATAACTGAAAATTGCCAGCTATTCCCTTCTAGAAGCAGATTATCTGCTTAGGTCTGGGCCAAATGCTCTTACCTAAATGACCCAATACCAGGCCCAAATTCGGATTCAAAAGAGAACCCAACTTACAACAAAATGCCATATTTGAAATCTAATTATAATCAGGAATTTTACTGAATGCTAATTTTTAATTAATCTAAATTAACTTATTAACTAATTGAGCATCCAACTAAAAATGAGGCTTAATTAACAATTCGAAAAGAAAAGAAAGAAAGAAAAACAGAATAAGAACAAAGAAGAAAAAACACTAATCCCTAAGGAAATGAAAGAATGAAGCGAACCGGCGAGCAAACAGAGATGATGAATTCGGACCGCCAACGATGAATAGACCGGACTCCGGTAACTTCACAATGGGTCGAAACTAAACTAAAAAAATTGTTCTCATCAAGAGCACTCGATTCAGGTGAGTCTCGAATCAAAATGAATGAAAATACCAATGCAAATTTAAACATGCTGAACTAGGGTTTTTTATGGAATTTGGATATAAAATTCACTAAATTTGGTGGGGTTTCTGGTGAAATTGAACGGATATATGAGATGAGGAGAGTGTGGTGGTTGTCTGGTATAAATTTGGGTGGAACTGGAGTGGCGCCGCCGCCATGAGGCGATTTTCAGCGGCGGCAGACGGTGGAGATGAGAGAGATGAGAAAGGGTGAGGTCTGTGAGTGTTTTGGGGGGGGGGTAGGGGTTGGTT
>NW_017674943.1:67311-80116 GCF_001879085.1 Nicotiana attenuata
GGGGGGGTTAGGGGTGTTTTCCTTCTTATATTTTCTTTTTTCTTTTATTTTAAATCCTAAAATAATTAATTAAAAACCTAGATTGGGTCCTAAATCAAATCTGAATCGTGAAATAAACCTAATTAACTAGGCAGTGGAGACCCTATGTCAAAATATCATCCACTAGATAAAAATCCAACATAGGGAGCGGAGACCCTATGTTGGAAAAGAGACTAGGGAGTGGATACCCTATGTCTAAAAATATCAACTAGGGAGTGGAGACCGTATGACCGAAAATCATCAACTAGGGAGTGTAGAACCTATGTTGGAAAAGAGACTAGGGAGTGGAGACCCTATGTCTGAAATCATCAACTAGGGAGTGGAGACCCTATGTTGGAAAATCATCAACTAGGGAGTGGAGACACTATGTTGGAAAATCTCGACTAGGGAATTGAGACCCTATGTTGGAAAAACGACTAGGGAGTGGAGACCGTATGTCTAAAATCATCAACTAGGGAGTGGAGACCCTATGTTCGAAAATCGTCAACTAGGGAGTGGAGACCCTATGTTGGATAAGAGACTAGGGAGTGGAGACCCTATGTCTAAAAACATTAACTAGGGAGTGGAGACCCTATGTTGGAAAATCATCAACTAGGGAGTGGAGACCCTATGTTGGAAAATCATCAACTAGGGAGTGGAGACCTTATGTCGGAAAAGCGACTAGGGAGTGGAGACCCTATGTCTAAAATCATCAACTAGGGAGTGGAGACCCTATGTTGGAAAAACGACTAGGGAGTGGATACCCTATGTCTAAAAATCATCAGTTAGGGAGTGAAGACCCTATGTTGGAAAATGTACATAGGGATTGGAGACCCTATACTACCATGATTTTGAATTTTCTTTCTTTTCATTTCATTTTATTTATTGAGAGAATGAGTAAAATGCGGGAAAGAATTTGGAGGAGACTTCCCTTTTGGAGTGATTATTGCTGCAGAAAGTCTCTGCGCAGTTTTTGTTTGCTGCACTTGCTTCTTGCAAGGTTGCTTTGAATTACACATGTTTCCTGTTTTTCAAACAAAAAACAATTTGTCACTGATCTCGGCCCGGCTTCTTTGATGAGGATCTCAACTACAACTACTTGTCCCCTGAGGACCGATTTCATTTCTGGCCCTGGAGAAGCTTGGATTTTCCAGAACTTTACCATGATGGTTAATCACGTGGGACTTAACCTTTTTCAACTTTATTTCGCCTTCGTAGGCCTTTCATTTTGATTTTCCTTTCTTTTCAGGAGTTTTTGATTTCAAAGCATCGGCCATCATGGCCAGTCGAAGTCGACTCGATGCACCTGCCGAGGCCGGGTGCCTTCTTGAATATTGGCTCGTGTCAAACAAAAGCCCTGTAAATCAATCTTGCCATCCCTTCTTTGTCTTAGTTTCGGAATAGAATTAAACCAAAAGGGATTCAAAGAAAAACAAGCGATGAAATGGACAAATGAATTTAGACGAGAGGTATCCCTTTCGGGGAAAAGAAAGAAGGACTTATCTGGAGTGCATGCGGACTTCAATGAACATGACATGCCTCTTGGATTGGATGTCTGATCTGTGTAAACTCTCCAACACTCAAAAATTCATCACAACCTATGCCTTCAAACCTAGAAACCTTGCTAGGATTCTATTGATGCCGATGGTTGTGAGGATCCTCTTTTCGATCAGTGGCGCCCTTTGCGGGTTTTCACTAGCTGACCTCTCTTATTTCTCTCCACATCGTTGCCTTATAGTGCTCTTTGCGAGTTTTCACTAACAAGACTCTCTCATTTTTAATTTCTCTGCTTACTTATCGCCTTATGGTGCCCGTGAGGGTTTTTCACCGATAAAACTCTCTCATTTATTTCTTCACATTTGGTGGCAATAGATCCAAGTAACTGTATCTTCCAATTTAAACATGTTTGCTGATCGATCAGAAGGACTTGAACAGGGTTTTGGGGGTAAAAAGGATTTGGATTGAGTTGCAACTTTGGAACCTTTGGGCGAAACCGTCGCCGAACCATTATAACTTCTGCCCTAGTTTCAACTTTGGGGAAATATGGATTTTGTTTTGGTGTGACTGAACCCCAGAGAGAGGCTGCCTACGTATCCTTTGGGAATCAAGTCGAACGTAGTTCAAGGAACTTTGTTTTTGATTTTTTTGTTTTGTTTTCTTTTCTCTTTCTTTTCCTTTTCTTTTTCCCTTTATCTTTCTGTCTTTTTTTTTCAATAACACTTTTAGGTTCCAAAGAGGGTAATCAAAGAAAGGGAACCGACTCAAAGGGTTTGCAAGGGTTAGTAGTGTTTGGGTAGCGAGAATGAAAGCCTTTATCATCCCAATCGGAGCATGTTAGAGTTGTGTGAAGGGTCAAATGTAATACCTTTTGACTGCATGTGCATTGATGGTTGTCTTGGGATCGTTCCCTTCGATGTCTCCCAAATATAGTGCTCCCCTTGGAAACACTCTTCTTACAATGTAAGGACCTTCCCAATTTGGAGCGAATATTTCATTCGCTTCTTAATGATGTGGGAGAATATGTCTCAGAACGAGTTGCCTACTTCAAGGTTTCTAGGCCGCACTTCCTTGTTGTAGGCACGGGCCATTCTTTGTTGGTACAACTGCCCGTGGCAAACTGCATCCATTCGCTTTTCATCAATCAAAGTTAATTGTTCTAACCGGGTCTTGACCCATTCATGATCCTCGATCTCAGCTTCAACAATGATTCGAAGAGAGGGAATCTCAACTTCTGCAGGTGTTACGGCTTCTGTGCCATAAACCAATAAATACGGCATGGCCCCAACTGACGTGCGCACGGTTGTGCGATATCTCAATAATGCAAAAGGCAGTTTTTCATGCCACTGTCTAGAGCTTTGAATCTTTTTTTAGGATCTTCTTGATGTTCTTGTTTGCAGCTTCAACGACGCCATTAGCTTTGGGCCGATAAGGGGTAGAGTTACAATGCGTAATTTTAAACTGTTCGCATACCTCCCTCACCAAGTGGCTGTTCAGATTTGCATCATCGTCTGTAATGATAGTTTTAGGAATACCAAAATGACAAATTATGTTGTGAAATAATCAATGGCGACCAAGATGAATATGTGCCCATTTGAAGCTTTCGGCTAGATTTCCCCAATGACATCCATAACCCATGCAACAAATGGCCAAGGGGCTGACATAGGATGCAACTCTGAAGGCGGTGCATGAATCATGTTACTGTGTATCTGACACTGATGGCACTTCCGGAGAAAACTGAAACAATCCTTTTCCATGGTCACCCAGTAATAACCTGCCCGAAGGATTTTCTTTGCAAGGACATATTCATTCATGTAGGGCCCACATACTCCCGAATGCACTTCGTTCATGATCTTTTCAGCTTCTTGGGCATCTACGCATCTCAAAAGATTCAAACCTGGAGTTCTTTTGTACAAGACTTCTCCGCTCAAGAAGAAATTGCTGGTAAGCCTTCTAATGGTTCTCTTTTGGTCTCCACTGGCCCGCTCGGGATATTCCTTTGTTTTCAAAAACCATGTGATGTCATGATACCATGGCAGAACATCTGGTTCTATTTCAATTGCATTACAATAACCATGCCTTTCTCGAATTTGGATTTCCAGCTGGTCAATATGGACATTGCCCGGATGCGGCAGCATTGAGGCCAAAGTAGCTAGTGCATCGACTAACTCATTATGGAATCGAGGAATATACCTGAACTCGACGGACCTGAACCGTTTGCTAAGATCATCCACGTGTTGCCTCTACGGGATAAGCTTGATGTCTCGAGTTTCCCATTCATCTTGAGCTTGCTGGATAATTAAGTCAGAATCTTCGATGATTAACAATTTCCACATCCATGTCAACTGCCATATTCATACCCATAATGCAGGATTCATATTCAGCGGGGTTGTTTGTACAGAAGAACCGAAGCCGGGTTGTGGCCGGATAGTGCTGGTCGGTGGGCGAAATCAAAATTTCCCCAATCCCGACACCTTTTGCATTTATAGCTCCATTAAAGAACATTTTCCAAGCATTGGTGTCTTCTGGAATTACTTCAACTAAATTTACTTCCTCGTCCGGAAAGTATGTACTTAGGGGTTGGTATTCGTCATCGACCGGGTTCTCAGCTAGGTGATCCGCTAAGGCTTATGCTTTCATCGCCGTGCAGGTGACATAGACTATGTCAAATTCAGTAAGCAGGATTTGCCATTTTGCTAACCTTCCCATGGGCATTGGTCTTTGGAATATGTACTTTAGAGGATCCATTCTAGTTATGAGATATGTGGTGTAGGCCAACAGATAATGTCTGAGCTTCTGGGCGCGACCCAAGTTAGGGCACAACAAGTCCTTTCCAACAAAGTGTACTTGGCTTCATAACTAGTGAACTTCTTGCTCAAATAGTATATGGCTTGCTCTCTCTTCCCGGTTACATCATGTCGCCCAAGACACAGCTGAAAGAATTTTCCAAGACTTAAGGTACAAGAACAAAGGTCTCCCTGGCTCGGGTGGAACCAACACTGGCGGATTCGATAGATATTCTTTGATTTTGTCGAAAGCTTCTTGACACTCGTCTGTCCATCTGATTGCCACATATTTCTTCTACAACTTAAATATAGGCTCACACGTGGTTGTCAGTTGAGCGATGAACCTGCTGATGTAATTCAATCTTTAGCAGACTCATGACCTCTTTCTTGGTTCTTGGAGGTGGCAAATCCCGAATAGACTTATCTTTGTTGGATCTAACTCGATACCCCTCCAACTGACTATAAATCCCAGAAGTTTCCCAGATGGAACTACAAATGCACATTTAGCTGGATTGGATTTCAAGTCATACTTGCACAGATGCTCAAAGAATTTTCTCAAATCCCGCACATTGTCTTCCTGCGTTCTGGATTTAATGATCACATCATCCACATACACCTCAATTTCCTGGTGCATCATGTCATGAAAGATGGTAGTCATATCTCTCATGTAAGTTGCCCCGACGTTCTTTAAACCAAATGGCATGACCCTAAAAAGGTAAGTGCACCAAGGTGTGGTGAAAGCCATCTTTTCTGCATCTTCTTCATCCATCAGAACCTGGTGATACCCAGCATAACAATCCACGGAGGACTGTATCTCATGTTTGGCACAGTTGTCAACAAGAATGTGGATGTTTGGCAATGAAAAGTTGTCCTTGGGTCTTGCTTTGTTCAAATCTCGATAATCAACACACACTCGGGTTTTCCCGTCTTTCTTTGGCACTGGGACCATATTAACCAGCCATGTTGTATATCGGACCACTCGGATCACACCAGCTTTTAACTGTTTGGTGACTTCTTCTTTGATCTTATCACTAATATCCGTCATAAACTTTCTCTACTTTTGCTGGACGGGTGGATAACTGGGATAAGTTGGCAATTTATCCACTACCAAATCAACACTCAGTCCTGGCATATCATCATAGGACCATGCAAACACGTCTTTGAATTCAAACAAAAGTTGAATCAATGCATCTCTAGTTCTTTCATCAGCGTGAATGCTTATTATGGTTTTCCGGACCTTTTCTAGACTACCCAAATTAACTGGCTCGATTTCATTTTAGTTTGGCTTAGGCTTATTATCAAATTGTTCCAGTTCTCAATTTATTTCCCTAAAAGCCTCATCTCCGTCATATTCCAGTTCTTGATTTACTATTTCACAGTTAGACAACATTTTAGGATCTGGGCATGAAGTCCGTAAGCATGTCATGTTATTTAATTCTGCATTATTAGAATTGAAAAGAAAAAGATAAGAAAAATAACAAAATTAGAATAACGAAAAAGGAGACATCCATTGATGATGAAATATTGATTTCATTTCATTGAATTTGAAGATAGGAGGCTTTACATCAAAATCAAAAGGCAATAAAATAAAAACATTCGAGTTACACCTTGAAGTAACTCGTAATGTAGAAAAGATGGCAAGACTGGACTGCCAGGATTCTCGCTTGACTGGGAATGGGGTAGCCTTCCAATTCTGAAGCTTGGCATTTGGTCCTATGTACAGCACCTCAGCAATGCTCGTGCCTTCGACTAGCAGGACCATGTAGGACTCGTACAACATTTCTTTCATTTCTTCACAAATGTCCTCAATCTTTTCGGCCGTGAAGGCCTCTTCCTCTTCTTATTCTCTATACTTGGGTTTAACAAATGACTTGGCGAGATGCGGGACGGGCTGAGGCAGGACCCACCCATTTTTCTTCCGCTCATCAGCCCATTTTATGTCGGCATTTGTACCTTAGAAACCTACACCGAAGAATTTCTCATTGGCGGTCGAAGTGATGGGCTCTGTGATACCTTGTAGAGATACCTCGAGCTCCTTTCTGGGCTTGTAACCATGTTTAATAATTTCACTGTCTACCATGACAGATGCATTTGATAAGCAAGGTTGAGGAAACAGGTCCCTTTCTTCACATTGGTCGGCAACTACAATTTCGAATGCTTGATAGACAATGTGCTCACTTCCTTCTCTAGCTTTAAGACACGGGGCTGACGGGTCTGTTGGCCCAAGTAAAGGTTAGTTTTGAAGATTGACAAAGGAACTCAGGATGAACCAGGTCCATCACTCAGGTGCACAGAAACGGGCAGATTTGAGCATGTGGGTTTCACGTGAAGGAGATAAGCTTAACATGGTGTATTTAATATCTCCTGGTCGAAAAGGTTGCATAATTGATAAGGAGAAGGAGTCCTTAGTCAAAGAGAACACAATTCAAGATAGGGAAGGAGTTAGAAGTTCACATCAACTAGAACTCTTCCACCAAGGAAGAGTTGCATCAGAACTCTAGTTATTTCTTCATCTACTAACTCTATAAATTGCAGGATGTTCTCACATTAAATTTGTTGCACAAAAACGCAGAAGTTAAACGTGAATTGAGAGCAAAATAGCAAGGCTTTTTGCAAGCAGTTCGTGTGTGATTCAAGTGTGCGAACCTGAAGCTACATGAACCAGATTGAAGAACCAGCTCCATAAAGAGTTTTATGTGTCTTTCTTTATTTCTAGTTCAATTGTAGTAGATGTTTCATATTGTACCTTTCAGCTTTATCTAGAAGCAATTGTAATAGGTATTTTGAGTATTCAAGTTAGAGTTAACTTGAAGTTGTCGCAGCAGTTAGAGGCTGGTTGCTACAACGGGATTAGAGTTAATCCTTAGGTTTACAAAGAGTTTTGTAAATGCTGTTTTGGCTCAGTGATTTTAGTGGAAGTTTGGGAAAATCCTACTGAGTAGTAGGTCGTGGTTTTTTCACCTTTTGAGCCAGGTGTTTTCCACGTAAAAATCTCTGTGTTCTTTATTTTATGTATTTATTATTCCGCAAACAGCAGTAGTTAGTATACCTAGAAGAACCAGGTTCTTCTAGAGCGAAAATTGGGTACCACACAAATCACCCCCCCTCTTGTGTGGTATTGACGTTTAGAACATCAATTGGTATCAGAGCAGGTTATCCTTGAAGAGGCTAACACCTTAGGAAAAGATCAACATGAGTGCACCACCTGGGAACTGGGAAGGGCAATCCACTATTAGGCCTCCACTTTTCAATGGTCAGTACTATTCTTGGTGGAAGAACAGGATGAGGGATCACATCATAGGAGAAGACTATGAACTCTGGGACATAGTCACTGATGGTCCTCTAGCAACTACAAAGAAGAATGCTGAAGGAGTGGATGTGCCAAAAACTAGAGCTGACTGCACTACTGAGGATTTAAGAAAATGGGAGAAAAATGCTAAGGCCAAGAAATGGCTTGTGTGTGGACTTGGTCCAGATGAGTACAGTAGAATTCAAAGTTGTACCACTGCTAAGGAAATCTGGGACACTTTGCAAGTGGCTCATGAAGGAACACCTCAAGTGAAGAGGTCCAGAGGAACACTGCTGTATTCTCAATATGAGAATTTCACCATGAAGGAAGGGGAAACCATCCAAGAGATGTATACAAGGTTCACCACACTGACAAATGAACTTAAGTCTCTTGGAAGGGTTATTCTTGAAGAAGACAAAGTTGAGAAGATTTTGACAAGGGTACTGCCAATCTCTTGGGAAAGCAAAATCACAGCTATTCAGGAATCAAAGAACATTGCCACTCTTAAGTTGGATGAGCTAATTGGAAATCTCACTGCCTATGAACTTAGAAGGCAAACCATGAAGATGGATGCACCCAAGAAGGAAATGAGCCTGGCATTCAGAATCACTGAAGGTGCTGATCTAGAGGAGGATGAAATGACCATGATCACAAAGGACTTCAAGAAGTACCTAATGAGAGGAAATGGTCCTTCAAGAAGTGGAAGCTACATCAAACCAAGGGTTCCTGAAAAACAAACCAATGAGGGGTATTACAAGTGTGGGAAGACTGATCACCATATCAAAAACTGCCCTCAATGGGAAATTGAATGGAAGAAGGAAAGAGCTGAACGAAGGAACAGGAAGAAGGAACAGGTTCATCCCAAGAAGAACAAAGGATCAACAAAGGCTATGGTTGCTGCTTGGGAAGAAAGCTCAGATGAGGACTCAGAGGGTGAAGATGGAGATGAACAAGCACTTATGGCAACTGGAGAATCCGATGAGGAATCAGAGGTAAGTATAATTCATCTCAAAGACAAGACTAAATTTTTGTCTAAAGAAAGGCTTTCTGAGTTACTCCTGGATTTCATTGATGAATCTGAGGATCTAAACAATGAAAATGAACAGCTATCTAAGGAGTGTGTGATTTTGAAAGCTAAGTGCAAAAATCTGGAACTTAGGGCTAGTGAAAGTGATAGTAAAAATGCTGAGTTAAAGAACCAGGTTCATGAACTTGACACCACTGTCCTAGAGCTTAGATCTGAAAATCTAAAATTGAAATTAGGAACTGATAAAAAGAATGCTGATCGCACACAAATCACTTTAGAAGAAAATGTAGGAAAAATGAAAGATGAGTTGTACAAAATAGATGAGCAGATAAGAGTCCTTAAGGAGGATCTAAACAAGGTTAAGCATGAGCTAGACAGAACCTATAAATGGAATAGGTCCTCCGATGCACTTTCATGGCTACACGAACACCATAGTAGCAACAAGAGAAAACTTGGCTACGGGACCACTGCACCTAAGTGGGATCCCAAAAGCAAGTACCTCACACTTCCTGAAAACAAAATTTGCACACACTGTGGTAAAAATGGTCACTATAAAAGTGAATGCATTGCAAAAGAAAAGGCTAGTCAAAAGAATAAAGAATTTGTTCAAGGGAAAAATAGGCTGCCAAGTTGGGCTAAAAAGAATATGATTCACCCTTTTGCCTATAGAAAGGGACCCAAACTAGTTTGGGTTCCTAAGACTAACCCCTGATTTCCTTTTGCGGGTCCAAGTGAAGAGGAGCAGCCAAATATGGTACATGGATAGTGGCTGCTCAAAGCATATGACAGGAAGCAAGAACCAGTTCCTTTCACTTGAGGACCTCAAAGGAGGTAATGTCTCCTTTGGAAATGGGAAGAAAGGTGAGATCATTGGGGTTGAAAAGGTAGGTAAGACTGACTCTCACTCTATTGAGAATGTCTACTTGATAGATGGCCTAAAGTACACAGTCTAATCAGTGTATCACAATTATGTGATAAAGGTAACTTGGTAGCATTCACCACTACCAAATATTTTGTGATTAATCTTACCATTGACAAGATTGTTTTGCAGGGAAAAAGAGTAAACAATACATGCATTGTAGATTTGTCCACACTTTCAGAAAATGAACTCACTTGCTTAAGTGTGTTGGACAATGATCCCCTCCTTTGGCACAAGAGACTTGGACATGCAAGTCTGAGTCAACTCAACAAATTAGTCTCCAAGGATCTGGTGATAGGGCTGCCTAACATCAAGTTCAAGGAAAACAAAGTTTGTGAGGCTTGTGCAAGGGGGAAGCAGGTAAGATCCTCTTTTAAATGCAAGAAAGTGGTAAGCACCACCAGAATGATGGAACTGGTCCATATGGATCTCTGTGGTCCAATGAGAACATTAAGCAGAGGTGGTAAAAGATATGTGATGGTGCTTGTTGATGATTACTCTAGGTTTACTTGGACATTATTTTTAACATCTAAAGATGAAGCATCTGACATGTTTACTTCTTTTGTTAGAAAAACTCAGAAACAACTAGGTAATCAATTTGCATCAATTAGGTCTACCATGGAACTGAATTTGAAAATGCTAAGTTTGTTGAATTTTTGCATGCTACATCATAAATAGTTGCATGACTAGATCTCTTGTTAAGAAGATTCCCTATGAGTCACTTAAAGGGAGAAAGCTAAATATATCCCATCTTAGGGAATTTATATGCAAGTGCTTTGTGCACAATAATGGCAAAGATTCCCTAGGTAAGTATGATCCCAGAAGTGATGAGGGAGTATTCTTGGGATATTCTTCACATAGTAAAGCTTATAAGATATAGAGTAAAAGAACTATGTGTGTAGAAAAAATGTATACGTTATTTTTTTAAACTAACATTCTTTCTGAGAGGCAGGAATAAGATAATGAAGAGATTGGGCTGATAAGAAATCCAAATGGTGAAATCACAGTCCAGACTGAAGCTGCACCAGAAGAAGGAACAGGTGATGGAACAGGTTCTTCTACCCAGGGCAACATGACAGGGGGAACTGACTAGAGAGGAACTGATCCTCAAATCTCGAGGGAACCTGTCCATGAACCTATTCCTTAGTAATAATACCAAGAAGAAACATCTAAAGAAATTGACACTCCTATTGCAACATCCACGAAATTGGATATTGATGAACCTGGTTCATCTGTTGATCAGAAGTTGTATAGGGGAATGATTGGTTCTCCTTTGTATCTTACTGCTAACATACCTGACATTGTTTTCAGTAGAGGTCTTTGTGCTCAATTTCAAGCAAATCCAAAGATGTCCCACTGGACTGTTGTCAAGAGAGTATTGAGATACTTGAAAGGCACCACTGACCTTTGAGTTTGGTATCCAAAAGGTAGTAATTTTAACCTAGTGGGATATGCTCACGCTGATTATGCAGGTTTCCTTGTGGAGGAAGAGCACCTCAGGTATGGCACACTTCCTTGGTTCATGTCTTGTGTCATGGACTACCAAAAAGCAAAATTCAATGGCCTTATCTACTGCTGAAGCTGAGTATGTTGATGCTGCTTCATGATTGTGCTCAATTGATGTGGATCAAGCAGTAGTTGATGGACTTTTGAATTGATGTTGGTTGCATCCCTATTTTTGTGATAACACTATTGCTATTAGAATGACAAAGAACCCGGTTCATCATAAGTGAACTAAGCAAATAGATGTTAGACACCATTTTTTGAGGGACAACTATGAGAAAGGCTTGATCACTGTGGAGTTTTGTGCTACTAACAAGCAAATTGCTGACATCTTCACAATAGCCTTAAGTAGAGATCACTTTGAGAGGAACATGTTGGAATTAGGGATGATTAAGGTCACCTAAAAGGTTCAGTTCAAGGTTAAACGAAAAAAAAAAGATTGAAAAACAAAAATTGGTTAGAAAGTCTGTAAATTGTGTATAATTAGATTAAATCTTGTTCAGTCTCATACTTTCCATAGTATACTCTTGTGCAATGTGTTAAAATGACTCATTAATCTCTAATGATATTTTCTCTATTTTGTCAAATTTAGACTCACACAAGAGAATTATCAGTGAAGAACCTGGTTCATCAAGGTAACACGGTATGTTTTCTGCACTCTGCATAATTTGAAATAACTATATTTGGATCATGAGCAGAGTCCTACCAAATACCAAACTCCTTTTGGACTTATCCGTTACAAGTGAACCAGTCCCGTTCAAAAGAGTCCCAACCGAATGGAAGTACCTAGATTCTAGGGATACACTTCAACGTCTCTTCAAAACTGAATTTTAGTTTGATTAAACTTCTAAGAGTCTGAAAAGCTGTAGTTACCCCATCAATTATTCTCTGTATATTGATCAGCTTTAGTGTATTCCTTACCTCATCTCTCTCAAGACGTCAAAAACTCTCATTCTTCTTTTATCTTCCAAAAACAATCTAATTCTCTTCTTTTCCATACCCTAGCCTAGATATGTCAAACACTTCTGAAAATCCTTCATCACCACCACAGGAAACCATTTCCACACCTTCTACCACTGCTTCACCCACACCAATCTTGAAGAAAAGTAGAGTAAAGATGATGGCTCATAAGATTGTCGCTGAAGGAGAGCAGATCAAAAAAATAAATAAGCAATTGAAAGCAGGTAGGAAGAAGAATCCTAGAAATCTGAAAATTCATTTAAGTCTGCTGCTAAGGGGAAAGAAAGTAGGTATTCCGAAACTGAACAGGTATCTTCTGATTCTAAAGTTACTCCTGAGACAATTTCGGAAGTTGCTGCAAATTTAGAGAATGGATTTATACTGGTAGGATGTATAGCAAGTGTTGAGACTACATAATCTGGAGAAGTTGGTGGTAAAAATGAAAAAAAAAGAGCAAGGGCGCTAGGAGTACTGTGAGGGGAAAGGGGACAAGAGTGGCTGATTCTTCACCCACTCCTGTTGGTATAATAAAAACTGGTGCAATGGTTGTTTGGGGAGAGGAATTTACTGAAATAGAAGAGAGTGTGAGCAAAACAGGGGGAAGTGGGTCTGGCGAAGCTACTGAGGGGTTGGTTCAACTTGGAATAGTTATAGATGAACCTGTTCCATCTGAACAGGAAACCCTCAGGGACCTACTGATAGAGTTATCAATGGCACCAAAACTCATGCCATTCCCTATGGTTCATTCTCACAACTATGCTTGCACATTTCAAGGTACCTATGAATAAGTGGGGTTAATACTCTGC
>NW_017674944.1:0-998 GCF_001879085.1 Nicotiana attenuata
GGGGCAGCACCCTGCTGATCCGCTAGTTGCCCCAGCTCAGGATCAGGCTCCAGTTGTGGATACTTCAGCAGCACTTGCTCAGGCACCAGCCGTGCCTATTGTGATTCCGGGTCTTCAGGAGACCTTGGCACAGATATTAACGGTCTACACTGGCCTGGCTCAGGCAGTTTCAGCCACCACAACAGCAGCTACTTCACAGACCGGGGGAGGCAATCAGACCCCCATTGCCCGCACACCTGCGCAGGGAGTGCAGGGACTACAGACACCAGAGGCACCTCCAGCTCAGCAGGTCGCACCAGCTCAGGGCTTCGTGGTTCCAGCTATGCCAGACGATGAGCAGCGTCGTCTCGAGAGGTTTGGTAGGCTCCAGCCTCCGGCATTCGGTGGTGCTGAGGGCGAGGATGCCCAGGGTTTTCTTGACAGATGTCAGCGTATGCTCCGTACGGCAGGAATCCTTGAGTCGAGTGGTGTGGCATTTACTACTTTTCAGTTCACGGGGGCTGCTCTTACTTGGTTGGGAGGACTTTGAGAGGCGTAGGCCTGCCGGTGCAGCACCTCCTGACTTGGCAGCAGTTTTCAGCTCTTTTTTTTGGAGAAGTATATACCTCAGTCCCGCAGGGAAGAGTTGCGTAGGCAGTTTGAGTGGCTCGACACAGGGAGACTATGACAGTGACTCAGTACGAGATGAGGTTTTCCCAGCTGGCTCATCATGCTACTTGGATGGTTCCATCAGATCGTGAGAGGATCAGGAGATTTGTGGATGGTCTTAACTACCATCTCCGTATTCTGATGACTAGAGAAAGAAGTACTGGGTGCTACATTTGAGGAGGTGGTAGACATTGCTCGTGAGATTGAGTCAAGTTCGCCGTAGAGAGCGAAGAGGAGAGTGAGGCTAAGAAGCCTCGTGGATCGGGCAGTTACAGTGGTGCTCCGTTCAAGGGGTCAGTTACCAGCAGGGGTAGAGGTCGCTCTTTCAGGCCTGCTCAGTCAGCTCGTCT
>NW_017674944.1:1973-32700 GCF_001879085.1 Nicotiana attenuata
AAAGATGAATTAGATGAGAGAAGGTAAAATCAACATCAGCCTTTACCAATACATACCTTAAACAAGCTACTGCTCTCTATACGAGAGGGCCAATTTGAGCCAAACAAATTTTGAAAAAATGACAAAAATCGAGTATGACTGAGTCGATAGCAGGAATAAATCCCAAAGTAAAGGGATAAGTATAAACAGAGGAAAAATCAATCCTATAAGAAGATATTCTCTGGTTTGGGTTAGGAATAACTATATGAAGGTCATCTCTCCAACGATAATCTTTTCGAACAGTGAAAATTAAGGGTTCAGTAATTAAAGAAGGATAAGTGTCAGCTCTCTCTAATTTAATTACTTGATCACGAAGGGATTCTTTATCATGCTCGAAAGATAAATCAGTTGGCACTATTTCTTCGACCAAAGGTTCTTGCATCGACTCAGAAGATTCTTTGCCTTTAGAGGAAGATCTATTAATGAAAGAACCTCTACAAGTAATACCAGAGCTAGAAGAAGGAGTGATGGAACCAGAGGTACCACCACGAATGGATCCAAGGCCACGAAGTCTACCCCCTCTACCCCTTCTATGTCTCACAGGGGCATTGGGGAAACTGTCAAGAATTGGGACCCTTCTAGGGTTGGGATTTGAAGATGACATGGTAGAAAGGCTTGAACAGAGGAAGAAGTGAATAGAAGTAAATAGTGAAATATTAGGTAAAAATTTGTGGAAGGAGGATTAAGTTTATATAAAAGCAACCGTCAAAGATTAAGAAGTGTAATGATGGAAAGCCTATAATAAAGGCAACTATCACTTCGTGAATAGTGGAGTTGAAGAAGCCTTGAAAAAAGGCTGCAGAATTATAGAACTAATGAGAAGGAGACATGTGTGCGATGCATTAAATAGAAAAGACAACTGAAGCGTTAGTACTGTCATAGCATTAATTATGGCAAAAATTCCCTTTTTAATGAAGATCCACTTCCCAAATATTTAATTGATAAATAAATGGAAAGTGGGGGGACTATCTGTATTGGGAAAAAACTGAATTTAAATATTGAAGATGACATGTCATGACACGTGGACCGGTCAAATAGTCAAAGCATGACAAACAGTTAGAAGACACGAGCAACAGTAGATGTGGGAGAGAAGATATGAGCTACTATCTAGATGAAACGAGACTCGTACCTGTTCGAGCCATTTAAAGCTCGAAGATCAGAAGGAATTGAAGATATAAATCTGATAGCGTAAAAGAGTCCAAATTCAACATTAAATGCCAAATACGTTAGAGAATTTGTATTTAATAAGAATGATTGAATAACGTTTCTTTTAATGTCATTTACTGCTCGTAATTGCCTCATTAAGACCAAGATATTACACTTTCTCTTAGAATTGGCTATAAAAGGAGAAAGTCACAACATTTGTAAGACACGAAATATCATTCCAATTATACTGAAATATACTCTTATTCATTGCTTTATTGTTGTTCACAAAATCTCTTATTTTTGATTATCAGTAACCCGATTTCTCTATTAAATTTTAGCTTTAGCCAAATATTCAGTTTTCTGGTTAAACAGTGTGGTAGAGCTCACTTATAAGAATTCAAATTTTGATTTTTTTTTATTATTCGTAATAAGACGATACCTACATCCGGAATGAAGGTTGGAAAGAGAGATAGTTGTGGACGAGCTGAGTCAGAGGAATTGGATTTTTGTATGATGCCTTCAATAAAGTAAATGTGAGGTCTTTAGCAGACCATGGGTGTACTGAAGGGTGTAAGCTTCCTGATATGAAGCCTTAAGGTAAGAATGCCTATCCATCTAATGGTAAAGGACAATGAGAGAGATTAAGAATATAAGTACAAGTTTCAGCAAGTAAAAGGAGCAAGGTGAAAAAGGGTACGAGGTACCCAATTAATGAAGGTTAACAACGTTTATAATTGAGGTAGAGGAACATGAGCTTTTGAGTTATATTCAATAGTAACGAAGGTATATACAATTGGCCGAACCCATTCTAGATATGCCCTATAGGGGTTAACAGAAGTAGTGTAAGAAGATATGATGGATGAATTGTTTGCGTCGGTTGACATTTTCGAAGGATATTACAAATGTTCTAATAGATCTCTTTATGAGACACCCAGATGGTGCACTATAAAATAGTGCAGCCAGATATGAGTACTACAAAGACATGCACTATAAGCCTTGAAGGGATAAATATTACCTTAGTGTGGCTCGCGCCCCTAGTAAAGCGAGAACGTTAAGCAACTTGAAGAGTCACTGGATGGAGCAAAGGAAAGTTAAAAGCGAAAGAATATCGTATTGAAGTTTTCACAAGAAAAGAGATATGCAAAAATTTTAGCAGAGTAATGAGAAGAGAGATAGCAAAATATTATGAATAAGGTGTGACACGTGGATGAAAACGGTAGAGTGTTACAGAACCTATGGTCAAATGAAGGAAGAGACGAAAGGTGATGGGCCTTAAGACAACAAAAGAGTATAGGCCATAAGGTTATATCCTCATTTCGAGAAATAAGTTCGTNGCACCACTGAATCGGCCCGACTGACGGGGCTCTTGTCTGCTCTATGACCACCCCCCTGTGGTAATACCATCTCGATCCTCCGAGCCACATTGGCCGCCTCCTGAAAAGTGATGTCACTCCCCACCTCTCTAGCCATCTGGAGACGAATAGGTTGAATGAGTCCATCAATAAACCGTCTCACTCTCTCCCTCTCAGTGGGGAGTATAACAATAGCATGGCGAGCCAACTCAATAAACCTGGTCTCGTACTGGGTGACTGACATGGATCCCTGATGAAGACGCTCGAACTGCCTCCGATAGGCCTCACGCTTTGTGATAGGGAGAAACTTCTCCAGAAACAAACACTGAAAATTGATCCCATGTCACGGCTGGAGACCCTGCTGGTCTAGCTAAACAGAAATCCCTCCACCAAGTCTTGGCGGATCCAGATAGGCGAAATGCAGCAAAGTCCACTCCATTGGACTCAACAATACCCATGTTCCGAAGAACCTTGTGGCAGCTGTCCAAATAATCCTGAGGATCCTCGGTAGATGCACCGCTGAAAGTAGTAGTGAAGAGCTTGGTAAACCTGTCCAAGCTCCACAAAGCATCGGCAGACATAGCTGCTCCATCACCGGCCTGGGCTACCATGCCCGGCTGAGCTGCTCCAACCGGCTGAACTACTGGAGTCTGAGTCTGGGGAGCTACCTGCTCCAGAGTGCGAGTAGCAGGAGTCCGGGCCCCTCCTCCAGCCTAGGAGACGGTTGGTGCCACAGGAAGCAATCCTGCTCGGGTAACACTCTCCATGAGACCCACCAATCGGACCAGAGCGTCCTGAAGAACTGGGGTAGCAATAAACCCCTCTAGGACCTGAGCTGGGCCCACCAGAACTGCTGGGGCTGGGGCCGGAACCTCCTCGTCAAAGTCAACCTGAGGCTCCACCACTGGTGCTGCTGCTCGGGGCTGAGCTCTGCCCCTACCTCGGCCTCTGGAACGGCCTCGGCCTCGTCCCCTGCCCCTAGCGGGAGCTTCCTAGGGCTCGGACTGCTGATCGGAAGATGAGGAAGCGCGTGTTCTCGCCATCTGCGAAAGAACAGAGTAGAAATTCAATTAGCGTTGAGAAACCAAACCGCACGACAAGAAAGAACAAATGTGAAACTTTTCCTAACTCGGTAGCCTCTGGGGGATAAATACGGACGTCTCTGTACCGATCCCTCAGACTCTACTTAACATTTTATAAAACTGAATAAAAATGCGGAAAGTTCAACAAAATTCTCTACCCAAGACTGGTGTCACTGTACTCACGAACTGCTAAGAATACTACATACAAACGTCTGAAAGAGAATATAAGCTATTTGTCTCGATTACAATGAGATAACAGATAAAAATAAAGGATAGAAGAGACGCCGGGCCTGCGGATGCCTGCAAGGCTACCTCGGGTCTCGTTGAAAAGAAGCCTGCTCTCACACTACTGCTGCTGCTGCTCGAAACCTAGACCTGTGCAAAATGGCACAGAGTGTAGTATCAGCACAACCGACCCCATGTGCTGGTAAGTGTCTGGCCTAACCCCGGCGAGGTAGTGATGAGGCTAGGACCAGACTCTAGATAAACCTGTACAGATATATATATACAAGTACAACAGAAAAAATAGCAAGAAAATAACAATTTAAGCTGGGGAAGGGAGCATGCTTCAGGGGTAACAGATAGAAACAAACTATCAGGAATAATGGTACGTACATCTATAGTTTAACTTCTAACAATAATGAAAAGATAAGACAACTTTCATATTCAACTCATCTTGTTGCAGGCGTGCAACCTGATCCTATTTCTCAATATCTCGTGGTAGGCGTACCACCCGCTCCCATTTCAATATCACTCGTGGTAGGCGTACCACCCGCTCCCATTTCAGTATCACTCGTGGTAGGCGTACCACACGCTCCCATTTCAATATCACTTGTGGTAGGCGTACCACCCGCTCCCATTTCAATATCACTTGTGGTAGGCGTACCACCCGCTCCCTTTACTTTCAACACAATGCACAATACAATCCCGGCAAGGGGACAATCAAATTAATACCCTTCCCAGCAAGGGAACTATAACTACAAGTCAAACATCCCGACAAGGGAGAGTCACCTATAACCAATCCTATTCAACTTCTTCCTGGCACAACTAATACCATTATTTAGTCACAACGTTCATAGGATCAAATAAGGGTACAAAATTATCAAATTAAGACTCACGGTCATGCTTGACACCGACGCATGGATACTCGTCACCATGCCCATACGTCGTACTCAACATAAACAAGTAGCAATTATGACTCAACTCCTAATCCCTCAAGCTAGGGTTAAACCAAATACTTACCTCGATGCTTTGAACTCCACTCAAGCCTCAACTATAGCTTTACCCCGTGATTCCACCTCTAATCCGCTCGAATATAGTCACAAGTCACTTAATTACTTTAATAAACACTAAATGAATCAATTTGAATCAATAAAAATGAATTTTCCAAAGTTTTTCCCAAAAATTCCAAAATCACCCCCGGGGCCACGTGGTCAAAACTCGAAGTTCGAACCAAAACCCGGTTACCCAAAAATCCCAATTTCACCCATGAAATCATTGATTCTAAGTGGAAAACATGTTAAATGATGTTAATGAGTGAAAGAATTAAGTAAAAATCGACTTACAAATGATTTGGGATGAAACTTGTTCTTGAAAAATCGCCTAAGGAGTTGTATTTTGAAAGTGGAGTGAAAAATGGCCTAAAATTCGACTAAGTATGAAAATTGCTGGGCTGCAGATATGGGAATTGCGAACCCCGACCATTTGTGGGAATTGCGAACAACCGTTCGCATTTGCGAACTCAGACCCATCAGGAGACCTTCGCATTTGCGAACACTTGACCTTCGCTATTACGAAGAAAGTGGCTGCATTTGCGGTCAAGCTGCCCAGGGCTCATCTTCGCATTTGCGATGAGCAGCTCGCATTTGCATGTTCGCATTTGCGATGCTGGCTTCGCAGATCTGTGATACCTGATTTTCCAAAAATGCAAAAATGCAATCCGACACCTATCCAAAACTCACCCGAGCCCTCGAGGCTCCAAACCAAATATGCACAAAACCTCAAAAACATCCTACGGACTTACTCGCGCGATCAAATCGCTAAAATAACATCATATACATCAAATCAAGTCGTGTCCTAGGGAGTCTACAAGTCGTGTCTAGTAGAGTCTTGTTTATGGGTATGTCGTGCACCACACTTATAGGCAGGAGGCTACAGGACATTTAGGATTGTCACTCTTTCTTCTTACTCTAGATCGTGTGTGTATTAGGAAAAAACTGAATTTAAATATTGAAGATGACATGTCATGACACGTGGACCGGTCAAATAGTCAAAGCATGACAAACAGTTAGAAGACACGAGCAACAGTAGATGCGGGAGAGAAGATACGAGCTACTATCCAGAGAAACGAGACTCGTACCTGTTCGAGCCATTTAAAGCTCGAAGATCAGAAGGAATTGAAGATATAAATCTGATAGCGTAAAAGCGTCCAAATTCAACATTAAATGCCAAATACGTTAGAGAATTTGTATTTAATAAGAATGATTGAATAACGTTTATTTTAATGTCATTTACTGCTCGTAATTGCCTCATTAAGACCAAGATATTACACTTTCTCTTAGAATTGACTATAAAAGGAGAAAGTCACAACATTTGTAAGACACGAAATATCATTCCGATTATATTGAAATATACTCTTATTCATTGCTTTATTGTTGTTCACAAAATCTCTTATTTCTTGATTATCAGTAACCCGATTTCTCTATTAAATTCTAGTTTTAACCAAATATTCAGTTTTCTGGTTAAACAAATTGGTTCCGTTACCGGGAATCTGATAATCTATTCTCTTTAAGTTATATTTTATCTGTTGTTATCATCATGTCAAACAACAACAACAACAATAACAGTGAAATACCTTGGGAAACCATGAACATCAAGTCCATCAAACAACCGTCAAAGATTAAGAAGTGTAATGATGGAAAGCCTATAATAAAGGCAACTATCACTTCGTGAATAGTGGAGTTGAAGAAGCCTTGAAAAAAGGTTGCAGAATTACAGAGCTAATGAAAAGGAAACACGTGTGCAATGCATTAAATAGAAAAGACAACTGAAGCGTTAGTACTGTCATAGCATTAATTATGGAAAAAATTTCCTTTTTTAATGAAGATCCACTTCCCAAATATTTAATTGATAAATAAATAGAAAGTGGGGGGACTATCTGTATTGGGAAAAAACTGAATTTAAATATTGAAGATGACATCTCATGACACGTGGACCAGTCAAATAGTCAAAGCATGACAAACAGTTAGAAGACACGAGCAACAATAGATGCGGGAGAGAAGATACGAGCTACTATCCAGATGAAACGAGACTCGTACCTNGACGTCCCTTTTCTGGGGGCGCTGCATTTCATGCGTGCAGGTCAGACAGACAGACGAGTAGGCCTCTTCAATAAGTGTTGCCCGAGTTCAGCTTGATCGGTAAGCTCCATGCCTTTTGGAGTTTCCGGGTCTAGAGCCTTATGTATATCTTGTATATATATACGTATATATGTCATGAGTAGGTCGGGAAGGCGTTCCGATCATAGTATATCCATTAGTAGAGGCTTATAGACATATCTTGTCAGTTAGTGCAGTATATTGGGCTTTCAGGCCTTGTATATATATTTGGTTGGTTTGTCAGCTGTAATAAATACGACGGCCTTGTCAGCCAAGTTTTATATTGATATTTAGTCTGCATTCGCTGTCGTCTTGCAATGTGGCCCATGGACAAAAGTATGACATCATATGTTCAGAGTCCCTTAGTTGCAAGTTGGTACGCAAGGATAGGTGAGGCACTGGGTGCCGGTCTCGCCCCCCAAGTTCGGGGCGTGACAAAAGTGGTATCAGAGCGGTTCTGTCCTAGGGAGTCTACAAGTCGTGTCTAGTAGAGTCTTGTTTATGGGTATGTCGTGCACCACACTTATAAGCAGGAGGCTACAGGACATTTAGGATTGTCACTCTTTCTTCTTACTCTAGATCGTGTGTGTATTAGGAAAAAACTGAATTTAAATATTGAAGATGACATGTCATGACACGTGGACCGGTCAAATAGTCAAAGCATGACAAACAGTTAGAAGACACGAGCAACAGTAGATGCGGGAGAGAAGATACGAGCTACTATCCAGATGAAACGAGACTCGTACCTGTTCGAGCCATTTAAAGCTCGAAGATCAGAAGGAATTGAAGATATAAATCTGATAGCGTAAAAGCGTCCAAATTCAACATTAAATGCCAAATACGTTAGAGAATTTGTATTTAATAAGAATGATTGAATAACGTTTATTTTAATGTCATTTACTGCTCGTAATTGCCTCATTAAGACCAAGATATTACACTTTCTCTTAGAATTGACTATAAAAGGAGAAAGTCACAACATTTGTAAGACACGAAATATCATTCCGATTATATTGAAATATACTCTTATTCATTGCTTTATTGTTGTTCACAAAATCTCTTATTTCTTGATTATCNCTTTATGATGATGTGGATTTGTCCGTCTATATGTTGATGTGGATGTGTCCATCTATATGTTGATGCGGATTTGTCCGTCTATATGGTGATGTGGATGTGTCCATCTATATGTTGATGCGGATTTGTCCGTCTATATGTTGATTGGATTTGTCTGTCTATATCTTGAGGGGGATTTGTCCATCTATATGTTGATGCAGATTTGTCCGTCTATATGGTGATGTGGATGTGTCCATCTATATGTTGATGCGAATTTGTCCGTCTATATGTTGATGTGGATTTGTCCGTCTATATATTGATGCGGATTTGTCCGTCTATATGGTGATGTGGATGTGTCCATCTATATGTTGATGCGGATTTGTCCGTCTATATGTTGATGTGAATTTGTCTGTCTATATCTTGAGGGGGATTTGTCCGTCTATATGTTGATGCGGATTTGTTCGTCTACATGGTGATGTGGATGTGTCCATCTATATGTTGATGCGGATTTGACCGTCTATATGTTGATGTGGATTTGTTCGTCTATATATTGAGGGGGATTTGTCCGTCTATATGATGATGCGGATTTGTCCGTCTATATGTTGATGTGGATGTGTTCATCTATATGTTGATGCGGATTTGTCCGTCTATATATTGGGGGGGGGGGATTTGTCCGTCTATATGTTGATGTGGATTTGTCCGTCTATATATTGAGGTGGATGTGTCCGTCTATATGTTGATGTTGATGTGTCCGTCTATATGGTGATAGGGTTTATCCGTCTATAAGTTGTTATGGATTTATCCGTCTATAAGTTATTGCCAACTGATCTGTCCATAAGTTGTTGCAATATCCATCCGTCTATAAATTGTTGTGGATTTAACCGTCTATAAGTTGTTTTTATCCTTCGATGGGACGTCATGGAGTTGCTCGTCGACTTAGCACTTGACGACCCTTCTTGTTTGACCTACAAAAAAATGACAAAAGAAGAAAAGCACAAGAAAAGAAAAAGAAATTACCTTCGCGTCAATGCTTCCGAGTCCGCAAAACTAGACTCAATATGGCTTGCAAATACTGCAAATTGATGCTAAACAAATACGACGCAGTGGTTTATATAGATCTCAAAGGGACTGCTGAAACGTGAATTGCCGATGTGGGAGGAGCAATAGTTAGCTAGCGTTTGGCCATAGATCCCAAATTTATTTTGAAAAATCTGATTTGGGTGAAGTTTGGTTTGAAGATGAAAATGTGTTTGGACATACGTTTTCAAAACATATTTTCCAGCTTTATTTTGGAAAAACATGTATATAATTCCCAAGTTTTGGAATTTTGGCCCAAAATCAGCTCAATTTGGCCAAAATATGAGCAAAATTTATGGCCAAACATGAGTTTTGAAAATAAATCCCAAATTTATGCTGGGAAAACTCATGGCCAAACGGGCCTTAAAGTCCAAACATGAATTTGTTATCCTAATTCAAGTTGGGAGGCGAGAAGTCTGCTAAATCAAATTGGAGACGTACAATACAGTGAATTCAAATTAAATTGGAGTCTCAGAAGTCCATTCAAATTAGAAAAGTAGGAAGGAAGCCATATTCTGGTTCTTCTCAATTAAGTTTAGATCTCACGTAATTTTTCAATTAGAATCTCAAAGTTACATTTTTTATTCTTTTCAATTATCTATCTATTTATATTCTATCTATCCATCTATCTATATCTATCTATATCTATATCTATCTATATTATTATAAAAGCACGAACAAGTGATGTTAAATGTTGAACGACTAAAATATCCCTAAAATATTGATCGACTTTTATGCTCTTAAGTATTTGTATAATTTAAGAATCTAATTGTAAATTATCAAATGATGGAATTCTTTTCCAATTTAAACTACACATACACCGATCCTACAAAGTTAATCCTACTTGGACTAGAAAAGCACGTTTATAATTTTCTTAAAGAAAATTATTGTTCCTAATTACAACAAATACGTAATTTTGGATTAGAATTGGAGATTCCTACTTGGAGTGCTTTCTTTCTTTCTTATTTACATTAGGAATTGTAAGAATTTTTTTTTTTTACCTTTTTATTGCGTAAGGAACTTCATATAAATTTTATTCATTCTTGGAAAGTGATTTGTTTTTATTTACGTGTTAGGAAATTTTTTATAAATACTACTAATATTTTTTCTTCGAGTAAAATATGATGATTCCTTCTTGAATAGGTATTTTTCCCTTTCAAGATAGGATATTTATAAAGTTCTTCAATATCTTTTATTTATTTTGTTAGGAACTTACGGAATGTAAAATTCACGTGCCTTTTAACTAGACATAATCGAAATTTGAGTTGAATTTAGAGATGGGATTGATCAGGATTGGAGTTAAATTATTTTTTAGCGGTAATAATATAATTTTCTTTAAATATTTGTATAGTTACGAATTCATATTTTATTACATATGACTTTTATAATAATTGATATAGGATAACGTACGTGCAACACAAAAAAAATTCCAAGAGAAGGTATGAATGACTAAATGTCCTTTCTATTTATTGTTTCTTTGTTACTAATGTATCTTGAGTGAATATCATTTTCATGTATCTGAATCGTTAAGGCTTAATTAAATCAAAGAAAATTATTGAATCAGAAAAATAATATTAAGTATTGTTGTATTCTTTAAGCGATTTTACAACTTTAATTGCATAATTGTATAATTTCATAATATTTAGTTCTATTTTGTTTTTTCATTGTGCCAAAATATTATTAATTTGATCATTTGGATTGTATATTATATCTTTTTTGTTCTAAGGAAAAAAATTATTAAACTTTGTACATATTAAATTTCGTACATATTCAATTGCAATTAGTTTTAGAATATTATGCAATTGAAAGTTTATTATTTTTGTAAGCGTTTCATAATATTTGACATAAGATATTCGTGCATCGCACGAACGTAGTCTATCTATCTATCTATCTATTTATCTATCTATCTATATTTATATCTATATCTATCCATATTATTATAAAAGCACGAATACAATATTGGTTTACAAAAACAACCTTATAATATTAAATATAATAACTCATAGTAAAGGTCATAATTGAAATTCTAGACGCCGTTAACAATGTAATTCTATTAGTTTTAGGACATACTTGGCACTGGAATCCTAGATGTTAGCCATATAATTCTTTTACTTTTAGGATCCTATTACTAATTCTAAAACTCTAAAACTTTTTGCTAAATCAATTTACTAATAAATATGTCTGGTTTTAGAATACAGTAAAAAAAAAGGTTTGTGAATCTATATTATTTGGTTATATTGGCGGTTTATAGGTGAAGGATATATAGACTTACGGTGAGTAGTAAATTATTCAAATATCAGTTATCTAATGTAGTAAGAGTAGTTATTTTTGTCCAAAGAAAGTTAGGATTTATCCTCTTAGTTATGCATGTTGGCAGTGAGTTGTCATTGTCCAAAAAGAATTACTTCTAAAGAATCGTCTAAAAATTAATTTTAACTCGGAACAACAATTGAAATAAAGTCGCTGTAAAATTTCAATGTAAGATTGCCAACTTATCTATTACACATTATTTTTTTTACTCGAAGCAACCATAGCTGTAATATTTAAGGTAAAGTCGCCAACATATCTACGTAATTTTAACCTTGTTGTCCAACCATTATTATTTTTCAAATTAATTTCTCGCACAACAAATAAAATAATAAATGAATATAATGTGACATTCATCTATATATTCTTTTTGAAGAATTAAAAAAAAAGAAAATAGTATTCTCTTAATTAAGAGTGCTGTTTTTCACTTTTAGTTTTTTAGAAAAAAAATAACAATTATTTTCTTAACTTAGAGGTTTTCCGGAGAGAATTATTAAAGCTTACGTGAGATTTGTACTGTGTGAACTTTTTTTTGATTTTTTTAATACTATATTTTTAGGTTTCAAAATATATAATATGTTATTCTTTTATCTGTTTATTTTTATGTTATTTGCTAAAAAAAAACTAAACAAAAATGAATATCTCTCCCTGATTAAGAAATTTTATAGGACAAGGTCGTTACGTATTTTTAAAAATTTTCTGTTCATTTTATTTGGATTATCCATAAACTTTATATATACTTTTCCTCTTTATTTTATGTAAATGATTATGGTCAAAAAGTTCTAATCAACTTAATAATTCTACGCCCAAGCTCACATGAGATTTGTACCGAGGTGAATTTAATCATCCTGTTATTCTAATCATAATATCATATTTATAATTTGTAGAATAATGTTCTATGGAATTTCTAAATTTCAAGTATGTGCTGTTGACCCACTCTCTAAATTCTATAACATATTTTAGATTATGGAAAAAGTAATACTACAGTCTACATATAAACCCAATTTGATTCACCTTAAAAGTTTTGATTTTCATACCAAAATAATACCAACAAGGGATGAAAAATGAAGAGCCAAATAGTTGAAGATCTTCACTGTCTATTGATACTTCAAATAATATGGACAATGTTTGTCCAACTCAAACAGATTTTGTGTACGAAATGTTATTATATGACTTCTATATACTTGAATTAAAATATACTATCGCATAAAAAAGATATTAAAACTATTGTTTCTTAGGGATCGTTTGGTTGGAAAATAAGTTATCCCAAGATTAAGGGGTTGTTTGGCAATAAAAAAAATTCAATTTTTTCTAAAAAAACTTTCACTTTTTTCGAAATCAGTGTTGGACCATAACAATTTCAAATTTCACTTGAAGATGAATTTATTTTTTCCGAAAATTTAAAAAATTCAAAAAAGCTATTTTCCAAAATTCACTTCAAATCACTCACAAAATTCAAAAACATATCACAAAATTTATGTTCAAACACAACTCTAATTTTCAAATACTATTTTCACTCGAATTCTTTTTCACTTTTTTCCTCAATTTCAGAATTCTTATGTCCTAATGCCCACTAATTAATAAAACTTTGAATCCCGAAATAATTAGTTTTACCGCGATTATATCCCAACCAAACATGGAATAAAGTATTCATCTCAAATTTAATCTGGGGATTAATTATCCCTTATCCGTCGTACCAAATGAGCCCCCAGTATCTTTACAATTTTAATTGCATAACTTTAATTGTGTCAAAACTTTATCAATGAATTAGTTTTACTTATATAATATATTCTTTCTTTTATTTTAGGAAACATGTTATTAATCTCATATATATTTAATAACAATTTAGAATATCTATGCAATTGCAAGTTTATTACTGTCAATATGCATTTCGCATAATTTGACACATATCTACATGCAATTATATTAATAATAATAATAATAATAATAATAATAATAATAATAATATAAATCTTCAAGGCGAAATATTAATTATTGGCTGAATATCTATGTGCAATTATTAATCAGACTGAATATTTGCGTGCAATTTATATTAACGTGCAATGCACGTTTATAGAGACTAGTATTATTATAAAAGCATGAATAAAATATCGGATTACAAAAATAACCTTTTAATATTAAGCATAATAACTCAAAATACAAGGATATAATCGGAATTCTAGACATTAACCTTATAATCCTATTAGTTTTAGGACATAATACTACACATTAGGAATCCTACATGATTACCTTCAGGAATCTTATTATTATAACTATTTTCAGGCATATATATTAGCCTTGTAATCCTACTACTTTTAGGATATACTTCTTAAAAAATTTCTATTGCTAATTTAATTTAAAAACGTATTATATTGTTCAAATTTATTTAGAAACATGAGAGCATATATTATTATAAAAGTCGATTATTAAATAGAAGAACTCATAGGGAAAGGACATAGCTGTAATAACTTATTTTTTTGGACTACAATAATTTCTATGTTAATTTTTTTAATATTTAAGATTTTAAAATTAATACAATATTGTCTATTGAATTCTTATTAAAAATATGTAGGAAGATTAATAAAATCAAGTTCATAAGAATCCTCCATATTGATAATGCGTTACAACTCTATAATATTCAATACCAAAAAAGTAATGCTAAATGGACTGCATAAAGTATTAAAATTGAGAAAAGAATTTTCAAGATAATATATTATTATATTATATTTGAACTACTTTCCTACTCAAATAATATTTTATTCTTATTAATTTTTCGTGTAAAATATACCTAATTATTAAAGAACAACTAAGAAAATTTTTAAGAATATAAATGTGTGAGAAAAGAAAGAAAAAGATTGGTAAGAGCCAATACCACTAATGATTTTGCAAACATAAAGATCTAAAAGTGGAATGTCATCGATCTTTTTACTTTTTGAAAATAACATTTATGGTGGATAAAATTATAATCACGGTTAAATATTCAAACATGAGATGAACTAATATTAAGAATCTGAATCAACAAAAAATAAATTATATTTTATGTTAAAACCAAATAATTAATCATTCAATTAATTATTTAGAAAGAGAATCAAATTAAATTATTTTTTAAATCAACATATGAAGTAAAATTATTTTTCAAGTTAAAAAAAAATTAGGGTACATAAATTTATTCCATAAAAAGAGTGTTAGAGATTTAAAAAAAATAGATCACCAAGTAAAAGAGATTAGTATAATATTAAGAAGGTCATACAAGTGTTTGAGGAAGCACAATCAAAGCTAAATCCTAAACAAGAATAAGCTTTCAAGACTATATTACAAAAAATTGAGTCTGGTATAGCGGGATTATCCTTTATAAATGCCTCCAGTGGAATCAAAATAATATTCCTATCTCATGCATTACTTGCAAATGTCAGATCAAGAGGCATGATATTGTTAGCAATAAGAATAAATGGTGTACCAACAACGACTTTATTATGAGGTCGTACAACTTACTTCATATTTGATATACCTCTTCAAATAACTGAAATAACCATCACAAATATATCAAATCAGAGCAATAGTGCTAAATTTATAAGGAAAGCAAAAGTGATAATATGGGGTGAAAACGCTTTTGGTTAAGTGTCAAATGATTGAAACAATCGCCTAGAGTTTTAGAGATATATTGGATATCGATGGACCGTTTGGTGGAAAAGTAGTAATAGTTTGGGAGGTGATTTTTGTCAAGTACGATTAATAGTTCCAAGTTGACCAAAGCAGAAACTGTAAAAGCTACCTTGCCAAAATTATAATTATGACCTCAAATGAAAAATATTGAAATGACAAGAAATATTAAAGTAAGAACAAATTCAGCATTCAGTGACTTCTTGCTTCGTGTAGAAAACGAAGAAGAGCATCCAATAAAAGATGGTTTGGTTCTTCTAGAACACTTGGTTATCAACCCCAATAGTAATAGTAGTGCATTTAATAAGGAAAATATTTTTATCATTAGATTAAAATGCAATTTGTGCAAATTACATGATAGAAATTAAAGAGCTATCTTAGCTAACAGAAATGAATATGTTGATCAACTAAATAAAAGGTTGATTGCTAAGTTTTATGGTAAAAACAGAATATTTTTCAGTTCTGACTCAGTAGAAGATGATACCAACAATAACTACCAAGAAGAATACTTAAGTACTTTAATACCAAATGGCCTTCTACCGCACATGTTTGTTGTCAAGTTCATTATTTCTTACTTATGTTAGTGTCACCATATATATATAGTAGAATAAGTTAAAATTGATCTTCCATTGCATATAGGTTGATTTTGAAGAAAATATGCCCTGTCATGCTACTGAAAACTTAGATCCACTAAATAGCTTATATAATAGTACACATATGGTATATAGAAGTTTTGATAATAACGTCACACATGCAGAACTTATGGTACGAGTCAATGTGCTTCTAAGTATGTGTTTATCCCGAATTCAACTTTCGTCTTCCAAATTTTCTTTTTAAATTTGTTTGAAATTTTTTTCCAGTATGTTTATGTTTTATAGTTATAATAAATAAAGCACAAGGACAATCATCCTAAATATTGAACTATATTCACCATAATATATACAAGAATAACTATATGTTGCACTTTCAAGGAAGACATCAATATCGACAACAAGAGTTCTGGTTATGGCATAGTAACCAAAGCATTAGAAGGAAAGATATACAAAAAAACATTGTCTATAAAAAAGTGTTCTGTAAGATATCATCACATTAAATACATTTAAACCACAATACATAAGTATCTACTTAACATGACTAAAATTGATCATTTATGTAAGTTTGATGATATCCTTTCATTTTGAATTCACGTATTACGCTAATGTAACAATATTTTTCGGCATTTAGATGAGTATTATATTAACGTGCAGCGCACGTTTGTAGATACTAGTTATCCTAAAACATTCTTTTTACGTGAAGACCAACGGGATGTTTGCAAAAAATGGGTAAAATAAAATAAAAACATTGTGTTACCTAAATACTTCAAGCCTAGTCTTTAAAAGTTTTAAAAAACCTTGACGAGTCTTGAAGTAGGGGGCATCTGTAGGCATGCAAAATTTATTGAATTTAAATGCAATAAAATATTTTGGACTATATTTTAAATTCAAGATACATTGGTCCAAATAAATATTATGGGCTAATATAATTGGATTAGTTATATAAGTCCAACACATATGGGTTAAATAAATAAGTCTTAATCCATTGGGCTAGCCCATTTAATTGGGCTAAAGTGATGAGCCCACTTCATTAAGCCCAAGATGTCATCTTCCTAGATGCCCAGTTTGGTGCCAAGTGTCAAATGACGTGGCACGCCAAGTCAAACAGAAGAGCCAATAGGATCATGCCACGTGTCAAAATGACAAGGCATGCCAAGTCACATTAAAAGACCAATGAAATCGCGCCACGTGTGCAAGTGACATGTTCTGGCCAATCAAATGCGGCCTTGTCACACTTCAATTTGATTGGCCGGAAAGAGTTTGTTTTTATCATAACTCTTCCCTCCCACAACTATAAATATGGGTCTTCATAACTCAGAAAAGGACCAGAAGTTATAACAAGAAGCAAGAGAGAGCTCATGGATCAAACACCGCAAATTTCTCCACAAGTTTCAAGCACGAAGAACAAATCAAGGTTCAAGGAGTGCGAGTTCAAATCAAAGTTCGTGCCAGTTGAATTCAGAATTATCGTTCGTGGCAACAAACATAGATTCAAGATTAAGCTCAAAGGTCCTTGAATTTATTTACAATTGGAAAGAAGAATCAGAAGATCCATAGAGATTGTAACACTCAAATATTCAAAATAAAATACGACGATTGTTGCGATATTTTCGGTCTTGATTTTATTTTTTCAACCCAAATTTATTGTCTACAAATTGTATTAACGAAAATGTCCTATAATTGTTTCTTTGAAGTACTCTTTTCTTTGAAATGATCATTATGTGTTAGTGGAAACATCTTTATTGGATGCCAGGCTCACTTCCATCAACAGATATATATCATGTACATGCACGATCGACTAGCTTATTTCACTACCCACTTCGTGATGTTTCTTTGGTTTTAGTCATTTCATGTGTACTCTAAGATAATGTTATTATTATCATTTTCCTCTATTGGAGCTTAGTTTTTTATTAAAATCTCATGTAAGATTGTTTGGTTTGACAACCTGGTGCTGTGCGTGCGGATATAGATTTATAGGTGTGAGTTCATCCAATTTTAGAGCAGACTCTATACATATATTAAAATATTCAATAAATAAATAAATACAAATAATTAATTTTGAACGTAACCCAATAATAATTCAAATAAATAGTGGTAGGATCCCGAACTCGAAATCATAAAAGTTCAAAGTCCTCAATTCCCGAACCCTTTATCTCCAACTTTTCAATGGTTGAAAGGTGGATATAGTTTAAAATCTTAGAGATAATATTCTATTTTCAAATAAGCACGATAATATTGGACGTCATAGCCATAATTAATTCCCACAGTTCCCCCAATTGACAACAGTAAATTATCAAACGATGTAGTAGCCTACTACTAGTAGGATTTGATCCAACGCAATCAAACGAGGAGCACAACTTGTTGCTCTTGTTTTAATACTTTTTTCCAGCGGCGGATGTAGAGCACAAGTATTGAATAGTTTGGGATCAATATACACTACTAGAAATCCGCTAAATACCGACCAACTTTGGTCGGTTATGTCCAATTACCGATCAAAATACGGCCAAATACGATTGAACGATATTTTGATGGTCGTTTTAATATACCAACCAACGTTGGTCGGTATATTAAAACGACCATCTGAAGAATTTAAATAATTTATCGACCAACTTTGGTCGGAAACATATTTTATAAATTTAATTTTACCGACCAAAGTTGGTCGGTGTATTTACTTTATGTTTTTTATTAATTATTAAAATTAAAAAAAGGACCAACTTTGGTCGGTAACTGAAAAAATATATTTTTTTAAAATAATTAAAATTTAACATTACCGACCAACGTTGGTCGGTAACCTCAAGAGTGCAGGTAACATACCGACCAAAGTTGGTCGGTAATGTTGAATTCTGGGAATTCATTGTTCATTAACCGATCAACTTTGGTCGGTAATTGTCAATTAATTTTTTTTTAATAAATACTGACCAACTTTGGTTGGTAATATGCAATTATTTATTTTTTTATTAAAAACCGACCAACTTTCTGGATTTAATACAATAACACAACACAACAACAACCAAACATTCAAAATACTTTAAAACTAACAAATTAAAGTTCAATTGAACATAACAATCCAAAACCAAGTTAAAACTAATTACAACAAGTTCAAAACTGGTTCTATTTGTCTAGTTCAAAGTATATAAAAGTCAAGGGGTGTTTTGTACAACATTATTATCACCGTCTGATGAACTTTCATCTACAAAAAATAGAGAACGTACGGTCTTGTGGAGGACGGGAAGAACGATCACGGGGAGGACGGGAGGAACGATCACGTGCAGGACGGGAGGAACGATCACGTAGAGGTCGACCCTATGGTGATGACTCACGAGACCGGGGCAACGGAAAAGCTCCAGTAGATAGGAGAGTTTTGACCTGAGCTTGCATGCCAAGGAATTGAGCATCTCTAACCTTTTCTCTTTCCTTGGCCGCTTCTAGCTCGGATGTGTCTCCCGCATAGCAAAGAGGCTCTCCCCATTAAGTTGCTCGCCTTGCGAGGAAGTCCCTATTCCTTGCATTCTACACTTACAGCGATGGAATTTTTAAGTAGGAAGCCCGTATACCTTCCCTCATTTTGGACCGCCAACAAACTCCAACCATATTCTTTCAGCATCCTCATCCGAAGGTGGGTTGGCTCACCCGATTCACCAGCTGGATGACTACGAATAAATTCCTCCACGTTACTTTGGTAGCGACCCTATATTATTTTAAATTAAATCAGTATTTCAAAATTCTTATAAAAGTAAATTATAATACTAAAAGAAAATTGAAAGCTTACATATGCAGTCGAGGCCCGGTCCTCGACCCACCTTTCTTGATCCGTCTCTTTCGTCTTCTTTACAATATGCGTCTCCTTGAATAGCCCATCGTGGCTCATTGGATGCCCCAACTTCTTTTCCTGAAAACAAATTAGTTTAGTTAATAAACAGAATAGATATTCTTAGAAAAGTAAAATAATTTAAGCAATTACGTACCAATCTTCTTTTTATTATCCCTGGGCTGATTGCACCTCCAGTGTGCAAGGAGCCTCCCTTGTCGGATGTGCAAGCTTTCTTTCCTTTTTCGCTCATCTCTAAGAACTCTTCGGTAAGCCACTGCTTTTGCAAATCATCCCATAAATTCTGAAGTAACCAGCCAAGCCTCTTGTTCTTCTTTCTAGCATCGTAGAAAGCATCCTCCAATCTCTTGTGAGCTTTATGATGAAAATTTGCAGCCACTTCCGCACTATAGCGGTCTTCCTATACACACTTGCAACTATTCATGCGAAAACGCTCCAAAATTTTCTTTATATAAGTTTCTTGAGATAGACTCAATAACTTTTTGGAACGATCTCTTTGGATCTTAACTCCATGGATATAGTCTGCCTCGCCCATATCTTTCATGTCAAATGACTTTGAAAGCCATGACTTGATAGTTTTCAAATACTCCAAATTGTTTCCGGCCAATAAAATATCGTCCACATAAAGAGAAAGAATTGCAAACATACCATTGCACTTCTTCACATAAATGCAATGGTATTCATTGATCATGGTGATATCATATGAGATCACCTCCTTGTAAAATCTCAAATACCATTGCCTTGAAGATTGCTTCAGGCCATAAATGGATCTTTTCAATTTACAGACCTTCTTTTCTTGGCCCTTGACGATGAAGCCTACAGGTTGTTCCATGTAGATTTCTTCGTTAGTTCTCCATTGAGAAAAGCTGTTTCACGTCCATTTGATGTAATTCCAAATCGAAACGTGCAACAATAGCAAAAAGTAAGTGAATTGAGGTAAACCTCACAACTGGCGAAAATTTTTTCTCATAATCTATTCCGACTTCTTGAGTAAAGCCTTTTGCCACCAATCGTGCCTTGTATCTTTCTATTGACCCATCCACTTTGCGTTTAACTTTGAGAACCCATTTGTTCCCAATGGCTCTATACCCAGGCGGAAGGTCAACTAGATCCCAAGCTTTGTTGGTTTTCATGGACTCTAATTCTTCTTTTATTGCTTTCATCCACTCATCTTTTCCAGGGCTCGATAAAGTCTCAGTCACAGATTTCAGCTCATCCATTTTTGTAGGAGATACCAAGAAAACATAATCTTCAATGTCATAAGCATGTGTTCCATGGAATTGGTGATAGACTTCTTTCCGTGGTAACAAATTTATTACATATTGTGAGACAAACTGGAAATCTTTCTGTAACAGGAAATAAGGTAAAATATTTTTCATTGTGCTTCATGGTTCTCCTTATCTTATGGGTTTGAGGGGCAACTAAATGGTTACCTCAAACTTGGCTCCTTATCCTAATTACTTACAATTTTGTTTAAGTCCCACTAAATTTATGTGAATTGAAAATGTGCCGCAGGATGATTATGAATTCTATCTCTGTTTCAGTTATCTTCTCAAATTTATGGTGTTTTAAACCACATATCTTATTGTTTTTTTTGGTTAATGTGGCGGTATGATCTGTCGTTGATTTTATGCCTAAATTTGGTATATAAGGAAGTTAGTTATCTTGAGATGCTTAAGTGATGATTTACCTTCACTACACAAGGTAAGAGCTTGCATCAAGATTGTCCATTCAAGATCAATTATATGAACCTTTACGGACTCTGCCACGTGATTAGTGATGGCTTGATATTGAGTCACCTAAGTACGCCACCAAAGTCAGATATGGATCGAAATGGCAAAAGTAATGAAAGGCAAGCTTGCTTGTGTATTCTTTCCAACATTTATGTGCCACATTTCCATTGCCACAAGTGTATAATATATGTATATTGACTAGCAGCTATGAGGCAGAGCTTCAAGTCACTTGCTAGGGATGAAGGAAGTAAAAATTGCACGGGGCGTCTTATTTGGTCGCCCCCATTTAACCTATACCCATTTTTTTTTAAATTTTTAACTTGTACCCACTTTTTAAACAACTTCAGCCCCCTTTCTCCTCCTCCTTCTCCTCCTCAAAGTTATAATCTTCAATGTCATAAGTATGTTTTGGTATATTTTTTCTGGCACTCTTTCGTAGTTGAAATTCAGGTTCGTCAGAAGGATTTTGGGACTGAGAGTTCCCACTCCCACTCGGATCAAGAATAAGATCTTGATCAATTTGATTATTAACTGTGTCAGAAGACTGAGAATTACTCTGCCCTTTTGACTTAGGTACTAACAATTTTTTTTCTATGCAGAATGAACATGGTTTACTTCAGAGACTCAACATTCTCCTCCTCCACGTCCAAGTTTCTCGTTCAGAGCACAAGGATAGCAAAACGGAGACCAGATAGCTAGTAGATGCACCATTGACCGGCTTATATGCAGCTTTGTGGCCATCTTTGCAAAATCCATTTCGTTTGGTAGATTGGACTTTTGAAAACACCAAACATAAATTCAAGACATGGACTCTTCGTTCCCATAATCACAAAGTTAAGAATGTGGCAAGTTCCCTCCCATGCTTAGGACGATGAATCCTCAAATGAGAAGTACACTGGAGTGATTCCTAAACTTTTGGTGGCGAATTTCATTATATTCCCGGCTATTGAGAGTGGATGGACTGAAGATATCCTTAGTAGGAACTGTGAGCACGTGATTTTTGCCTCATATGAATTACTCCTACAGAATTTCAAAATTAGATTTCTTCCTTTTTATTATTTGTTATTTTAGGAATTATTGTAGAATTTTCATGATTGTTTGCATTCTGTGTGCATGTTTAATCTTATTTAATTCATAAAAATACAAAAAAAAAAAAAAATACATTGCATTTGCATTTAGGATTTAATTTTATATTTTTTTAGATTAATTGGTAAATTAGTGTTTTACAGAAAAATGGAAAATCACAAAAAAAATGACTTATTTTTGCATTGTTTAATTTTTAGCTTTGAATTTTGTTAGTTTTTTTTTAAATTTAATTAGTTGTGGTAATTATTAGAGTTAATTAAGTTAATTTGGTAGGATAATTTGGGTTAGGAATTAAGTTAGGCTTTATTTTTATTTTTGTTTTTAAAAGAAAAAGGAATTAAAAAGAAATTTGAAAAAAAAAAAGAATGAAGAGAGTCAGATTTTGGGCCCTTTTTATTCAAGGAATTTTTACATTCCTATCCCACTTATGAAACCTTTTTACCCTACATGTTTAAGGTTTCACTTAATTACATTTAGCATACCAAATTACCATTTATATACCATATCTAATTAAGGTTATAATTAATGTGATATTTTATACTCCATAAATTAAGCACTTCCGTTATTTGACATTACTAAGTACTAATCCTCACTTTCTCTCTCCTAACCCCTCATCCCCATACCCCTCCACGTTCTTTGTTTTAGGGAAGAAGTTGAGTTGAATCTTTGAGATGACAAACAGAGGAGAGAATGAAACGGGATTGAAGAAAGTCAAAGACTCAGATTTCGTTGATCTATTTTCTTCTTCTTTTCTGTTTTGCACTTTCATTTGGCTTATTTTGTTATTGATTTTTAATTACTTTCTCATGTCGATCGAAATCAGTTTTTTTTAAAGTATTTTTATTAAAAGTACTTTAGGTGAAAAATAATTATTTTTTAATTAATTAATTTAAAAAGCATTTTGACCATCAATTAGTATTTGGGCGGGCTTTTAAAAACTATTTCTAATTATTTTTCGGAAAGCTATTTTTTTTGTTCCAAAATTGCTTCTGCTTCTCCTCAAAAATATATTTTTTTCTTCTAAAACCTTGGCCAATCACTTCAACTTTGAAAAAAATATAATCACCAAAAAAACTAGGTAAATATTTATAGTTTTTTGTAGAAATTTTGTAGATGAAGAGAAAATTGTAGAAAAGTGACATCCACAATTAATCTGCAAATTGTTTACAAAATTTTACAAAACTACAAATTAACTATGACGACCCGACCTGTCGTCCCGTGAGAGCCGCTCCGTTTCCCCCATTTCCTGCTTCATTATCAGTGTCTTGTGTGAACGAGTTGAATTGGGTTGATTTTTGGAAGGAAATGAGACACTTAGTCTCTTTAAGGAGGGCTTGTATTGGAAAAGTCAACCGGATGTTGACCTATGAGTTAGAGGGCTCGGATGAGGATTCCGACGATTCGGTTAGCTTCGAGGGATGATTTGTGACTTAGGAGTGTGATCGGAAGTGATTTTGGAGGTCCGGTGTAGAATTAGGCTTGAATTGGCGAAGTTAGCATTTTGGCGAATTCCAGTTGATAGGTGAGATTTTGATCCGAGGGTCGGAATGGAATTCTGAGAGTTGCAATAGCTTCGTTAGGTGATTTGGGATGTGTGTGCAAAATTTCAAGTCATTCGGAGGTGTTTTGGTTGGGTTTTTGATCGAATGCGTGTTTCGGAAGTTTTGGAAGATCTTAGGCTTGAATTCGATGAGAAACGATGGTTTTAGTGTTGTTTGAGGTGTTTTGGTGATTGGAGCAAGTTTGAATAAGGTATTGGATCATGTTTGTATTTTGGTTGAGGTCCCGGGGGCCTCGGGGTGATTTCGGATGGCTAACGGGATGAAATTTGGAGTTTAAGGACTGCTGAGTGGTCTGGTATCTGGTATTTTCGCTTCTGCGGAATTGGACCGCAGAAGCGTATGAGGAGTCGCAGAAGGGAGGTTGGGCATTTTGGAGATTTTCGCAGGAACGGACTATTTCCCGCATAAGCGGCTTCCGCAGAAGCGATTAGTGACCGCAAAAGCGGTCCAAGGCAATAAGTGAGATTCCGCAGAAGCGGAAAGTGACCGCAGATGCGGTAGTCGCAGAAGCGACAAAGGCACCGTAGAAGCGGAAATAACTGATCAGAGGTGGGTTTTAATCCCTTCGCGAAGTTTTACAAAAACATATTTTTAACTTCGGACTTGGGGTGTTCTTGAGCGATTTTGAAGAGGAAATTCAAGGACTTCGATCAGGTAAGCATTCTTGGACTTAGAACACAATTTTATCATGCAAATACATGAAAATTACACTGAAAACTCAAGGAATTAAGGTCAAGAAAATGGTGGTTTAGGGCTTGAAACCTAAGAGAACAAAAATGAGAATTTGAGGGGTCATTTGGACTCCGATTTTGGTGTTCTTTATATGCATGGACTCGTGGTGAGATAAGGAATCCGTGATGTAAAATTTATAATTTTTCGAGAAGTGGGCCCGGAGCTCGGGTTTTGCCAACTTCGTGATTTTTGATGTTTTTCGAGTCTTTTCGATTGGGTTATATTCCCTTAGCATATTGTGGCATATTCGTTGTTGTTTTGGTCAGATTCGACGCACGAAGAGCTGAATTCGAAAGGCAAGGGCATAGCAAGCTAGGACTTTGGCCGGCTTGAGGTTAGTAATAAATGTAAATGATGTGTTAAGGGTTTGAAATCCCGAATTTGCACATCGTAGTGCTATGTGAGGTGACTTGCACGCCGGATAACGGGCGTGGGGTAGAGCACCGTCGGGGATTGTGACTTGGTCCGTCCCGCTTAATAAAATTACTACCTAATGAATTGTAGTTTTGTGATATCCTTATAAAAATGGATTAATGGTCACAATTGGGCTTCGTGCCAACTACGTGAATCCTTCAGGGATTATTTTTACTGGTTTCTTACCATATTTCTAGATATTGAACTCAGTCCTGGTGTTTAACATTATTTTTGTAAACTCATCCATTTTTCTAAAAGTAGAAACTAAAGTAATATTTTTAAATGAAGTTTGGGCTGAATATTTTTTATCGTATTGTGCCGAAAGGCTTATGTGATTTTGGACCGAGTATGGGATCGGACTGCACGCCGCAGTGGTATGATATTGATATTGATATGAGGCCGAGGGCCTGTTTGATGCCACGATATGGCTTATTATTGCGCTTGGGCCGTAAGGGACCCCTCCCGGAGTCTGCACACCCCCAGTGAGCGCCGTCGACGTTAAATAAATGGAGCGGGCTGCACGGCCGCAGCGGGGTACTGGAGAGTACCGGTTTATGTGTTGCATTGTATATTTTAATTGTCTTTTATTCTTTATCTGTTGTGGTGTTATTGTAATTGTCCTTGCTGTTTTACTGTATTTATAGCTTTACCTTGTGTTTATTTGGGATTTATTATCCTCAGACATTATTTATATTTATTATTTTCTGGGTTGGAAGTACTCACAATACTCCTTGCACCTTGTGTGCAGATTCAGGTACACCACAGGGTGAGTGAGGACTTGTTGGCTGAGCAGCGTTTATCCGGGAGTATCGAGGTAGCTGCATGGCGTTCGCAGCCTTGATCTCTCCCATCTAACTTTATCCTTTTATTCGTATTTTCTTTCCTAGACAGACTTGTGATTAGGTGAATATTTTGTATTAGAGGCTCATGTTCATGACACCAGATCTGTGGGCTAATTAGTATTTTATTTTGGGGTTTTCGGAGGTTAGAAATTATTTCAGAGATTTCGCATTTAAATTGTTATTTTTACTTGTGAATATTCATTTATCCATCTAGGTTATTTGGTTAAGGTTGTGTAAATGGTCGGGCTTGCCTAGCAGTGTGTTGGGCGCCATCACGACCGAGGTTTGGGTCGTGACAAGTTGGTAGCAGAGCCTAGGTTACTTGGTCTCGCGAGTCATGAGCCGGTTTAGTAGAGGCTCGTGGATCGGTATGGAGACGTCTGTACTTATCCTCGAGAGGCTGCAGAACCTTTAGGAAAACTTCACTTTCTTGAATTCTTATCGTGCGTCCTTGATTCAGCTTGAAAAGAAACTCTTGAAATTCCTTCCACGTGCTCGTACGCGCGCGTGAGCGCTCAGTATCAGATGTGCCTTGATGGCTTGTGATTCCCCGATCGAGGGGCAAGATGTAATCTCTGTGAGTTTATGTTGGGCCAGTCTGGAGGACTTGAGGCCAGATCTTTTCCTATGGTTTGAGCACCGAGGTGCTGATTGTGTGAGCAAGTGTTTCGAATTTATATGTTCGGCATTGCCCCTATTAGTGGGAGTGAGGGCTGGTTAGCTACGTGGTAAGTATGTTAGTGCTGCAAGGTGCATCTATGTGACTTGGAGGTGATGAGGAAGGCCTACTGGATGATAGAAGAACTGTTAGGTGTTTGAATTCCATTGCGATTCGAGGTATAGCCCGAGTTATGGGCGCGTGAAAAAAAATCTTTTCATGTTTCCACTTAAGAGTGAAGTAAAAATTTTATGTTGCGGTATGAGTTCAGACTCAGTAAGACTAAGCGACTGCGTACAGTTTAGGACGGTGGAAGGTATACACAAATGGTAGTTGGAGGCAAAGCAGGTGGGTCATCTCCTGCGGAGTGTTCTAAAGTTGTGTGATCCTTATGTTATCTATTAGAAGATCTCATTTACAAGTAAAGAAAATGTGTTGACATCTAAATTGGATCGCCTAGAGAGTGGGCTTAACTGTTGTGTGAGTGAATGCGAGATTTGCAGAAGAGTTAAAAAAAAAACTCTAGATGATTTGTGTTTCCACAAGCTTATGAAGGATTGAGTTTAATCTCACTATGGTATTAAGGCAGCAATGGAGTATGTGGGTTATGAGTTGTTGGGAGTGTTTTGATCTATGGCTTCGAGCCAAGTTAGGGAGTTTGCTATTGATTAGCTAATTGTACGGTTATGTGCTATGTTGGTTCCGGTTTGAGGCATGCTGGCGAATCAGTTTTGGTTGCGAAAATTGAGCCGAGGATGGCACGAGTGAAGCAATATTTTGACAAAGGTTATATGGTGCCTCGTAGATGTGTGAGAATCACAGGATGTCTTAAGCTGTTGTTGGTAAAGAATGCTCGGTGCATGGAGCAGGAAGATGTTTGTTTGTATTGGGATGAGGTCATATCCTGCGGTGTTAGAGTGCTAATGAGGCACGGGTGGTTATGTTCATTTGATCAGGTGAATTGCAGTTTGAATAAGAAGTAAATGACTCTCGAGAATGGTTTTAACGTATTCAAGATTCTACATGTAACAATCAGGTGTCTTAAGGTTGTGTATGTGGTTAGAGACTGTGTTTTCATTGGAAAAAGGGTCAAGACTTGTGGTATTTTTATGTTAATTATGGGATTCTATGTATCAGTATCTGGAAAGTAAAGGTAACGGATTTAGATTCGCAAGAAGTTCTTCAGAGTAAAGTATTTTGGAATGTGGTGTTTCTGGGAATATTTGAGAGAGGATTCAGTGGCTTATAGGTCTTAGACAGTGTGGTCTTGTGCTTGGGTCTCGTGTAGTGAGCCTGGTTTGAGGAACTGTGGTGCTACAGCAAGGGGGAATATCAAGTTGATGATGAATCAGAAGGGAAATTAGATAGATGGAATAGCTTGATAGTAGATCGAATCGGTATGGTAAGGATATGATTAATTCTTCGTATGTGTTCGAGGTAATGAGCCCTTACAAGTATTTTGCAGCAATGCTCTTGGGTTTTGATGGCTTGCTTAGCTTGGTCGAGTTAGAAGGATTCCGTCCTAGCAGTTTAATTTATGCAAACAGAATTGAGAGATTTCTTGTAGATTTCTACCATGGTTGAAGAGGTGCATTTTCTACGAATATGAGAGACATGGAATGTGTAATGATTTTTCTTCTAGATGGGATCAATGGAAGTTCTTGACTAGTTGAGTGCGTAGATGTCTGTGGCTCGGAAGGGAGATAAAAGTTTTCCAGCTATCCTTGGATGGTATGGTATATGCGGTATGTTGTGGAGGATCGAGATTTGCGTGTACGAGGTTTCAGTTCAGTTCTGAAAAGAAGTTCATAAAACTCTTAGGCAACAGGTAGCCTCAGATAATCAAGGAAATGGTGCTGCTAATTGGAGGCGATTTGACTAGAGTATATGTCTCAGAAAAAGGGTAATATGATTAAACTGATGATACTTCGGTAGTGTTGCGGCATTTTCTTGTTGGATAAACTGGTGTATTCGGGTTTGCTTGGTGGCACAGGAAATTTTAAAGTATCTATCGTGGAGTGATGGGGTATTTAAGGTGTGGTATGCGTTCGGACGGCAAAAATTGGGATCAGGTATGATGATTCGTGTGCTATAGGAGTTGGAGACTGGGAGTTCTCATGTACAGGCTATGTCGTGGTTGTGGATCGTGTGTATTCGGCACCATTTAGCGGCAATCGGGATTTGGAGGCTCGAGTGGATCTTTATTTGCTGGTATGTTAGATTTTGGATCTGATGTTGAAATTCAGACTGGTTGTCTTAGTGTTAGGTGATGCTGAACTATTGCGCTGCGGGCTATGCCAGAAATGCCACGGGTAGAGTGGAAAGGTGCATTGGATTATGTTCTTGCAGAGTGGTTTATATTTTAAAGACCCAGTGGACGGCTGGGAAGGATTGCTTTCTTAATTGGGCCTTCGTGATGGATGTCAGTGCAGAGGTTCCTACCATTGGTTCCGTTCCGGTGTTAAGGGACTTTTTGGATGCGTTTCTTGTTGCCGGGCATGTCGCCGGGCGAGGTTGTGGATTTCGATATTAATTTGGTGCCGGGCACCGTTACGACTCCGGCAGGAGTTATAGTAGTGGAAGGAGCAGCTTCAGGCTTTCTTGGTAATGAGTTTGTTGGTAGGCCGATGTGGATACGTGTTTAACTTGAGTGGGCTTGGTTGGCCCCGAATTGTATTGTTGAGGGATAGGTTGATTCGATCGTTATTGAGCTTGTTAGTGATCTGAGGAGAGCTATGAGTTGCTTTTCGGTGTTGTGAGACGTTATGATTTATTGGTTATGGGCACATGTGGTGCGGTTCTATTGGGGATTCATAGTGAGAGTCGAGCGGGAAGAGTAATTGGGTGTTGCTCGGTAAATGGAGTATTAGTTATGACCTATCGGGTTGCGTGGCGTATGTTGTTTGTTTCACCGTGGGTGTAATGAATTGCTTTGGTTCCAGACATCAAATTGTGCGTGGCTGTCGATTTTGAGCATAGTGACTTGAGGTGTTTCATGTGTAACAGTGTTTGGATACGATCGCGCATTGTAGCGAGGCCACGTGGAGATATGACATTTTGGGGTAAATTCAGGTGTTCTATTTCTATGATGTGAGACGGGGTCTCAGCCTTGTGTTGTGATGGTACTGATGAGCTTGAGGTACAGCTCTTTCGTTTGAGTCATTTTTCATGATTTGAGTATGTTCAGACCGTTTCTTATTGGTGCGCGTATTATGCAAGTTGTGGCTTAGGCCTGTATTGAGGTGTCATATCACCAGAGTGGTGTGTTGGATTCGAGGTGATCGTTGGGGTCACTAATGAATAAGAACGGATTTGATTTCAGCTTGTTGGAAGGATAATATCGAGGTTCGGCTCGGAATCTGATGTGGTATTAGTCAAAAGGGAAGTGGCTTCATGAATGGTTGATCTGAGAAATGGTTACAGTTTATTGCGTGTTTCATATATCGTTGGCAGTATATGAAAGTGTTGGAATAAGACATTAGTTGATAAGAGGTTTTCTACCGATATTCGGGTGTTGTGGGCAATTGCTGTGAATAGAAGTTATCGTTTTGAGTGTTTGGGTTATGTAGTATATCATATGATTGCACCTGAGGTTGCAGGTATGGGTTATTACAGCTGGTTCGGGCTTATTCTGAGTATAGATGTGAGGTTCTGATCTTGTGTATGATTTCGGAAAGTGCAATATGGTTCTATGGTTTATGGACTAGATGGATTGTGAAATTTCAACTATGTTGTGTTATCGGACCTATGCGAGATAAGGTGACGTGGGATCACCCCGGGTATATGCTTGGTAAGGTCATTCAGCTATTGGTTGGCTTCTAGGACAACTCTGGGTACGCTCGAGGACGAGCGTTTATTTAAGTTGGGGAGGATGTGACGACCCGACCCGTCGTCTCATGAGAACCGCTCCGTTTCCCCCATTTCCTGCTTCGTTATGCTTCATTATCAGTGTCTTGTGTGAACGAGTTGAATTGGGTTGATATTTGGAAGGAAATGAGACACATAGTCTCTTTAAGGAAGGCTTGTTTTGGAAAAGTCAACCGGATGTTGACCTATGAGTTAGAGGGCTCGGATGTGGATACTGACGATTTAGTTAGCTTCGGGGGATGATTTGTGACTTAGGAGTGTGATCGGAAGTGATTTTGAAGGTCCGGTGTAGAATTAGGCTTGAATTGGCGAAGTTAGTAT